>NW_026869235.1:98098-203020 GCF_020745735.1 Hemiscyllium ocellatum | reverse complement strand
GAAAAATTCTCTGACTATTCACTCACTCTGTGCCTCACATCATCTTGCTCACCTCTACCACCTTGGCCCACCCCTTTCTTCACGCCAAAGAGAAAAGCCTTTAGCTCCCTCAGCCTTTCTTCATAATAAGATGCCCACCATTCCAGGCAGCAGCCTGGTAAATCCGCCTGTGTACGCTCTCGAATAATTTGCACATCCTTCCTGTAAAGACGGGACCAAACTGAACAGAATATTCCAATGTGGTCCTCACCAGAATGCTATAAAGATGCAGTAAAACCTCACTGTTCTTCAAATAAATCCCCTTGCTAAGGAAAGCCAACACAACGTATGCATTTTTAACAACCCTATCACCGTGCGTGGCAACTTTGAGGAATCGATGAACAGGACCCCTTAATCTCTCTGATCCTCCATACGGCCAAGCATTCTGCCTTTCACCCTGCTTCTGTAACTCAAATTCCACCTTCCAGAATGAAACTCCACCAAATTGGAAAGCTTACTAACCCACGCTCCTTCCAACATCCACATCCAAGTCCTTTCATAAAAATCACAGAGAGCAGAACAGAGTCCCAAAGCCGACTGTTACAGAACACCACTGTCTCTGACTCCAGGCTCAATACTGCCTCTGCTGCCACCCTCTGTCTTCTCTGGCCATCCAATCATGTATCCAGACAGACAGACCTCCCTGTATCCCATGCCTCCTTATTTCTGTATGAGCTCACATATTCTGTCATATCTTTCAAGAATTCAATAAGGTTTGTGAGGCATGACCTGCCACTCTCACAAACCCGTGCTGACTGTCTAAAATTTAACTATGGTTTTCCAAATAGTCATAAATCCTGTCTGTCAGAGTCCTCTCCAATAATCTGCACACCACAGACATTAACCAAATCTGTAATCCTAGGATTCTCCCCTCCGTAACATGGCCCGGACTCTACAAATCTTCCCTCCTCTGCACGTTCCCCAAAATGCACTGGATGGTGGGGGTTATAGAGACAGGAAGGGATATCAGGACAGAGGATTTTGCAGACATTCGAGGCTTGCAGTGCCAAAAGGAGATTCCAGTAATTAGGAGGGTACATGATAATGAACGCATTTGAGGAGGGAGGGAGGGAGGATTGTTGCGAATGAAAGGTTTCACACGTTTAGGTGTTTTGCAACAGGTTTCTGAGTTGAGGAAGGTTTAAACACTGTTTGATTTTACACAAACATGATTTTGAATGCAATGGCAGAAGAGGATTCAGGAAGCTGGAAGTATGGGTCGACCGTGTTTACACAAATGGGAAGATTTGTCAGGAGTGGAGGTGTTCACAAGAACAGCAATATCTGATCTGGAGCAAGAGCCAGATTGGAGGGATATGGGGACTGCAGGTGGTTTGACAGGGAGGGAGGACCATAGCCCACAGGAGGTTACAGAAATGTGGAGAGCTGTAGGACCTGCAGGAGTTCATGGAGATGGGGAGGTTGGACGGATGGAGCAGTTTACAGGATAAGATAGTGGTAGGACAGTGCTGGTTTTATACTGACAGGGACTATTTAGGGAATGGATCAGATTACAGAGATGAATAGTTGTAAAGACCTCATGTCATGTGTACTGATGTGCACAATTTACCACTGGTTAATTGCCCTCCCTCTGGGGAAAAGGGCAAAATCCGACCTCCCCTTGGAAACAAGGTAGGAAAGGGACTGAAGTGTTAGTTGGGGAGCACTTTGACAAAGTGACCACAACTATATTAGTTTGAAAACAGTTATGGAAAAGGACAGGCCTGGTCCATAAGTGAAACATCAACATGGCCTGCCCAAATCCAGAAGGTATTGGTCAAGAGCTTTTAACAGTTGATTGTGGAGATTATTTGCAGGTAAATGGACCTCAGGCAGGTGGGAAGCTTTCAAAAGAAAGATAAAATGAGAGTTCAGGTGAGGATATTTCTGTTAGTATGAAGGACAAGGCTGATTACAAGTAGAAAATTCTGGATGACTGGGATTATTAAGGTTCTGGTCAAGAAAAAAGGCGGTCATGTCATATATGCCAGCTGGATTCCTCAAAGAACATTGTGGGTACAGTAATACACTGAAGTGGGAGAGCAGGAGGGCAAAAAGGAGACCTGAGAAAACTTTGGCTGGTAATGCTGAGGAAAATTCAAAGGATTCTACATGAATATTAACGACAGAAGATAAACTAGGCACAGAATTGTGTCCCCTTGAAGATCAATGGGATAATCCATTTGTGGAACCCAAGAAATGAGTGAGATCCTTGACGAAAATTTCACATCAGAACTTAAAAACTGGGGAAGTCAGGGAAATAAAGTCTTCAAAAGACTCTGTATATCAGAACAAGAGTTGTTGGAGATTTTAAAATGCGTAAAAAATAGACAAATCCCTGGAGCTAATCATGTATATCTGAGGACATTGGGGATAAATCAGGAAGAAGTGCCCCTTAAAAGAGTATTCTTATCAGTGACAGCCACGGGAATGAGCTGGAAGCCTGCACAAGTAGTGTCTCACAAATTTGGCTGAGTTTGTTGAAGAGCTGAAAATGTGTTGCTGGAAAAGCGCATCCGTCAGGCAGCATCCAAGGAACAGGAGATTCGAGCTTCTGCCGAAACGTCGAATCTTCTGTTCCTTGGATGCTGCCTACCTGCTGCGCTTTTCCAACAACACATTTTCAGTTCTGATCTCCAGCATCTGCAGACCTCACTTTCTCCTCGATGAGTTTGTTGAAGAGGTGACTAAGAATATACATGGTGACAGAACAGGAGTCGTTTCTATACTGACCACACAGCAAAGCCTGGACAGGGTTTAGCGTGGAACACTGGTTAGTAAGGTTAGATCACAGGAGAGCTATCCAACTGGATACAAAATTGGCTTGACAGTAGGAGACAGAGGGTGTTGGGAGAGGCTTGTTGTGCAGACAACGGACCTATCGCTAGCGGTGTGCAATAAAGAACATTACTAGATTCACTGTTATGCATCATTTACAGAAATTATTTCGGTAAGAGCATAGGTGTTATTGTTAAAAAGTTTGTTGATGAAAGTCCGGATAGAACACGGTTATAGTGCGCAGGAATACAGTTATCGAGGGGGATCGAGGCCACATTTGTTCAGGTCATCCAGGATCGATGTGCAAGCTTTGGAAATGATTTAGAGGACATTTACTAGGAAGTTAGCTGGTATGAAGGGAAGGTCTTATGAGGAAAGGCTGAGAGACTTTAAGCTGTTTTGTTCAAGAGAATGTGTTTGAGGCCAATTAATTGAGATATATAAGATAATCAGCAGGAGAGATGGGTTGGACAGTGAGAGTTTTTCCTCTTGGATGGCGATGCCTAGCACGAGGAGAGATAGCTTTAAATTGAGGTAGATATTAATATGAATAAATAGATATGGGAGAGATGCCAGAGGTAGGTTCTTTACTCAGAATAGTCGGGCTCAACTCTAAAGGCATTTAAACGGTCTTTGAGTAGGCATATGGACAAGAATTGGAATGGTGTTGGTTTGATTGGCTTCAGATTGGGTCTACAGGTTGGCACAAAATCGAAGAGAGAAGGGGCTGTATTGCGCTGTCATGTTCTGTGTTCTAATGGGCATAAATATGAGATGGAAGAGGAAATACTTAAAAGAGATTTTAGGAGAAAACTTTCTACACAGAGGATGGTGCAGTTATGGAATGAGCTTCCAGGGGAAATGATAGAAAACAGTACAATTATATCATGTAAAAGTTGGGCAGGTACATGGGGGGGAGAAGATTTGAAGGGATACGGGTCAAATACAGGGAAACGCAACTCGTTCATGGACTCCGGTCAGCATGGACTAGTTGGGCTGAAGGAACAGTTTCCGTGCTGCATGCCACTGTCTCCATTTATTGGAGGAGGAGACTACCGAGATAAGGAATGTTGTAAACACTGAAGCACGTTTACAGCGATAGGGATGGTAGTCCGAAATGCAGTACATTTCAAATATGTGGAGGAACTATTGGGCTAGGAGGAGGTTACAGAGAAAGGAACTGTTATAGAAGTTACAAATTATTGAAGACATAGAGATGTGGAAAATCTGGAGACCAAGAAGAGAGACAGAGAGACAGAAAGAAAGCGAGAGCAAGAGCAAGAGTGAGATACAAAGTGATATCACCAGAGTCCTGGAAGATATCAGGAACACATCATTGTGTTGGAAGAACAGGTTTTTCTTCATGATGCACTGGTATAACCGGTCAGGAATGAGCAACCTGTGAGCAGGTGAAGTGATGGCCTTGTGGTATTATTGCTAGAGCATGCATCCCAAACTTCAGCTAATGTTCAAGGGATGCAGGCTGGAATCCCACCATCAGAAATGGTGGAATTTGAAATCAATAATTTTAAAAATAGTAATTAACAATCCACAAATAAATGTTAGACCAAAAAACCCAAACACTTGTCCTTTCGTGACGGACATCTGCCCATCCTCACGTGGTCTGCATGACATACTCACAGCAAAGTGTTTGCCTCTCAATGACCCTCTGAAATGACCGAGCAAGTTACTCAGTTTAAGGGCAGCTCGGGCTGGGCAAGAAAGGCTGATCAACCAGAGATACCTACATCCCATACCTGATTTTTAAAAAATAATCTGTTTGGATGGTCCCACTGGAACCGTGCTGGGATCAGTGTCCTGGCCAATCATGTTGGTAGGTTTATGGACAGAGCTTTCAACTGACAGAGAGGATGCAGGGAAAGGGTTCAGGTGAAAGGAGCTTCCCAAATCCAAAGAGAAAAGGTGTAGCATCGGAACAGCATGGAATGTGTCTGAAGACAAGCAGTAAAGAACAGGATGGGACAGAGTTTAACTAAAATTGTACATCAGTGATAGATTCATGACGGAAAATTGTGGGAAAGAGTAAGTTATGTTTTTATTTTGAATAGACAACGTTGCTGCAATAAGATCGATGTAGTTAAGACTCAGATAAAAGAGATGTAGACAGCAGGGAGACATGGATACAGGGTGAACAAAAATATTCAATTGTTTCACAATCTTGTGCAAACTCAGGCAAAATGGGTAACACTAACAATAATGGATAACAAAGGCGAAAGCATTTCACCACAGATCATGAAGTAGAGTCAATCTGAATGTAAATACTGGCTACTACGTGCCAAGGACACAAGCAACAGAGCAGTTTTAGCCAACGAACAGTATTCCATTGCTCATCACTGCATTAAACAGGAATTCATTGAAATTGTTAACAAAGGCTTGGGGATAATTCAGTGAATCTTCAATTTTCGTATAATCTTGTCAATCACACTGACAACAGTGGTATTGGAAGTGGGGTTGGGAGATTTTTTTCAATGTTTCTTTGATAACAGATTGTGCAACTGGCTAGGGATGTAACTATGTCAGACCGACCATTGTGTGATGGAACTTAGTGACTGTGTAATGTCACCTGGTGAGATCCTCTGGGAAATTGTGATAAAGTTCTGTTTAAAGGAATTTAAACTTTTAAAGTGAATCACAGAAAGGACAAATTAAAACTAAAAACAAAAATAGCCAGTTACATGAGGTTGAGAGGAGAACTGACCAAGACAAACAAGCTAAACAAACTGAATAATGGAAAACATTTGACGGACAGTGAAACATACTCAACAGAAGGACATTCCATTGAAACAGATAAAACCTCAGCAAGAAATTCCCACCCATCCCTCATTCAGGACAAAATGGATCATATTAGACTATGAGGCTAAGACGATCACCAAAAACGACTTAACATCCTGAAGTAAGAGAATATTTGCGGAGTAAGTGTTAAAGGGATTGTAAAGGGTCTGCTAGCAGGAGGAGGGCAGTTTGAATGGGAATCATGATCAGGGTTTAATGATACGACAGGAAGAGGGAGAAGTGATGGTGCTGGAGGTGGTGAGAGTGTTACAGAGAGTGGTTCGGGTCTGAACGGTGTTACAAAGCCATTACAGATTGCTGAAGATGGAGGGGTTTGCAGAGATAGGGAGGGACACGTGTATTTTAATTTATTCATTAATGGGATGTGGGTGTCACTGATTGGACCAGCACCCTTTGTCCCAATGCGAATTGCCCAGAGATAGCACAGGATCAACCAGATTGCTGTGGGTCTGGAGTCACATGTTAGCCAGACCAGGTTAGAATGTCAGATATTCTTCATTAAAGGAGGTAAGTGAACCTGATGAGTTCTTCCTACATATCAGCAATGCTTTTACGGTGACCTCACCAGTGTCTTGTACAGATGTAACATGGTAAAAACAAGGGCAGCAGATGCTGGAAACCAGAGTCTAGATAATCGTGGTACTGGAAAAGCACAGCAGGTCAGGCAGCATCTTGACATCCCAGCCCTTACTCTCAATGCTCTGCCATGGGTCTCTGACTGACAACACTATCCAAGACCCGAACATTAACTTTACAAGTCCCACTCTGGGTTATTTTACCAAAATGGAACATTTTGCATTTATCTAATTAAACTCCATCTGCTGTTCTTCAGCCCACTATCCCAGCAGTACTGTTCATCTTGTTGAACCACAGACAGCCTTCTTCACTGTCCATTTTACCACCAATTGCAGTATCACCCAAAACACTTACTTACCAGGAAACCAATATTCCCATCCAAACTATGTATCCAAATGACAAACAATATTGGACCCACTACACCGCTGGTCACATGCCTCCAGTCAGAAAAACGACACGTCTCCCATCACCCTCTGTCGCCTACCATCAAGCCAATTTGTATCCAGTTGACTAGCTCCTCCTGAATGCCATATCCTTTTACACTGATCTGAGCTTATTAGGAGAAAGTGAGGACTGCAGATGCTGGAGATCAAAGCTTAAAATGTGTTGCTGGAAAAGCGCAGCATCCAAGGAGCAGGAGAGTCGATGTTTCGGGCATGAGCCGTTCTTCAGGAATTTAGTACCCAGCTTATTACCCAGTTTGCCATACGGAACATAGAACACAGAACAGTACAGCACAAGACCCTTCGGCCATGATGCCATGCCAACCTTTTACTCGACTGTAAGATCAAACTAACCTACATACCCTTCATTTTACTATCATCCATGTGCCTAACCAAGATTCTATCAAATGCACCATTGCACCCATCGACCACTCTCTGTGTAAAGAACCTCGATCTGAAATCTCCCCATACACATCCTCCAATCACCTTAAAATTATGCCCTCTTGTACCATGCATGCCATGGGATAAAGTGGTTTCTCACTATTCACTCTACCTTTGCCTCACACTCTCTTATTCACCTATACCAATTCGCCCCTCAACCCTTCTTTACTCCAATGAGAACAGCCTAAGCTCACTCAACCTTTCTTCATAAAGCATGCTCTCCAGTCCAGGCAACATCCTGGTAAATCTCCTCTTCACCTTCTCTGAAGCTTCCACATCCTTCCTGTAATGAGGAGATCATACTGAACATAATATTCTCAGTAGCGTCTAAAGAGGGCTCTCTAGAACCGCAGCATAACCTCATGGCTTTAAAACTCAGTCCCCCAGCTAATGAAAGCCAATAAAACATATTCCTTCTTAACAACGTTATCAGCTTAGGTGGCAAATTTGACAGATCTGGTCATGAAATCCAAGATCGATCTGTTCCTCCACACTGTCCAATATTCTGTATTTTTCCCCGTATTCTGCAAAATGAATCACTTTACAATTTTCCAGATTTGACTTCATCTGCCACTTCTCAGCCCAGCTCTACATCCTGTCAATGTCCCATTGCAACCTCCAACAGACTTCCACACTATTCACCACTCCACCAACCTTCGTCTCATTGGCAACGTTTCTATCCCACTCTTCCACTCAGACATCCAAGTCATTCGTAAAGTCACAAGAGCAGAGGTGCTGTAACCTCTCCCTGCAGAAAGCCACTGGTCACCGAGCTCCAGGATGAATGCTTTACATCTGTCATCACCGTCTGTCTTCTATGGGCCAGGAATTCTGTATTCAGACAGACAGGTTTCCCTGCATCCCACGCTGTACTTTTTCAATGAGCCATAAATGCATTTTGTCACATTCTCAAAGGGTTCAATAAGATTTGTGAGGCATGATCTGTCCCTTACAAAGCCATGCTGACTCTCTGTAATCAAACTATGGTTTGCCAAGAAATCATGAATCCCGTCTCTTAGCGTCCTCTCCAATAATCTGCACATCACAGACTGAAGACTGGCAGTTCTGCAGTTCCCAGGATTATCTCTATTCCCTTTCTTGAAAAACGTACGGCTGATTCACCTAACCTGCTCATCTTCAATTGCTGCGTGGAAACCGAAGCACCTGTCGGGAACCCATGCAGACATGGAGAGAATGTGCAACCTCCACACAGTCAGTCGCCTGGGGCTGGAATGGAATTCGCGTCCCTGGTGCTGTGAGGTGGCAGAGCAACCCACTGAGCGGCCGTACTGGCCCATGTAACTCGCTAAAGCCCTGTTTCTGCTCCTCTTCATCTTGACGAGATGTTCGACATCCCTTGGAACCTTGTCAAATGCTTTGCTGAAGTCCATATAGACAACTTTGACTGCTCTGACTTCATCTATCGCTTGGTCAACTCCTCAAAGAGTCAATCCAGTTTGTGAAACATGGTTTCCCACTCATAAATCTGACTATCTCTAATCAGCCTTGCCTTTCCAAATACATGCAGCTCCTTTCCCTCAGAATCTCCACCAACAACTTACCCAGCACTGGGCTCACGGGGTTGTAATTTCCTGCTGTTTCCCTGCAACCCTGAAGTGATGGAACAGCATTAGCTGCCCTGCAGTCTTCTGGTAACTCATTGTGTCTGTTGATAATATAAATATCTCCGTTAGGGACACTGCAATCTCTTCCCTAGCTTCCCAAAATATTCTAGGATCGACCTAATGAGATACTGAGGATTGATCTACCTTTAATTATTTTAAGATTCTTGCACTTTGTCTTCTCTGTTGAGGATTAGTGAGTGGCATGGTGGCACAATGGTTAGCAGTACTGCCTCACAACCCCAAAGACCCGGGTTCAATTCACTGCCTCAGGCGACTGACTGAGTGGAGTTTGTGTGGTGTCTGCGTGGGTTTCCTCCCACCATCCAAAGATGTGCGGGTCAGGTGAACTGGCCATGCTATATTGCCCGTAGTGTTAGGTAAGGGGTATGGGTGGGTTGTGCGCTGGCGGGTTGGTGTGCACTTGTTGGGCCGAAGGACCTGTTTCCACACTGTAAGTAATCTAATCTAATCTCCTTACAATTCTTTCCAAGACATCGCTATTTATTTCCCGAGCTTCCATGTCTTTCTACACAGTAAATTCTGACAACACTACTTTGTCTAATTTCTCAACCACCTTCTGATAGTTAAGGTGTCCTTTTCTCTACCAAGTTACTCGATAGCCCTTATTGAAACTTGTGTAAATGTTTCTGAAAATTCAAATAAACCGTTTCCCTGGTACAGCCACTCCTACACCCGTATCTATTCTTCCATTTATACTGACAACAATAAAAATACAATCCAACAGGCTCAAATCCAGGTTCACTTTTTATTAAATACGTTTCTATTGACATATCCTTTCTAACACATTCCAGATCCCGACTGACTGTCAGGCTAACACGGTTTGGTTTCAGACTGATAGCGGAAAGGGTTATGGAGGTTCTTGTTTCTCAATCTGAAAAAGGTGGCTTACAGGGTCAACAGTTCATAGAGGCTTTGGAATCGGGAGGTTCGTGGTCACTGAAGGACATTACGCAGTTAGGGAGTAATGTGCAGACTGTATGAGATTATGGACATAGAGAGTGCAGTGGTGACTGAAGGACATGATGGAGATAAGGAGTGCTGTGGGGCCTGAAAGAGGCCAAAGAGATCTGGAAGGATGTTGGGCCTGAAGTAGGTTTCACAGATCAGGAGGATCATGGGGACTGAAGGAGGTTACTCTGAATGGGAGGGTCGTCGAATCTGGATGAGATCATGGAGATAGGGAGGGCCGTGGTGTGTATTGGAGGTTATGGAGTTAGGGAGGTTTGCCGTGAATGATTCAGGGCACATAGATAGGAAGAGTCGTGGGGACTGAAGGAATTTATGGACATAGGGAGAGCTGTGGGGACTGAAGGACGTTATATAGATCGAACGTTTATAAAGAAGAGCAGGTATCAACCATTTGACTACAGAGTCGGTCCCAACATTTAATATGATCAGGACTGATCATCTAACCCAGTACAGTATTCCTGCCTTCACACTTACTCTGATATTATAGTGACTACTGGCATTTAGTGATACAGCGGGCTGTAGTAACTTGGACGGGTGGTTGGGGGGGATGTCTTACAGAGATAGGGAGGGTTGTGGAAGCTGGAACAGGTGACATATACAGGGAGGGTTTTAGGAATGGGAGGACTTTACAGGGATTTGGAGGAATGCACGGATGGGACGTGGTAACAATCACAGGGAGGATTTTGGGAGCTCGATCTGTAACGGGTGCAGCTGAGAACAGAAGTGAGCCAAACAGTCAGGACAAGCAGGGACAAGGTAGGATTAATAAATTAAACTGCATTTATTTTAATGCAAGGGGCCTAACAGGGAAGGCAGATGAACTCAGGGCATGGTTAGGAACATGGGATTTGGATCTCATAGCAATTGCCGAAACATGGCTCAGGGGTGGGCAGGACTGGCAGCGTAATGTTCCAGGATACAAATGCTACAGGAAGGATAGAAAGGGAGGCAAGAGAGGAGTGGGAGTGACATTTTTGATAGGGGATAGCATTACAGCTGTGCAGAGGGAGGATATTCCCAGAAATGCATCCAGGAAAGTTATTTGGGTGGAACTGAGAAATAAGAAATGGATGATCACCTTATTAGGATTGTATTACAGACGCCCCAATAGTCAAAGGGAATTTGCCAAACAAACTTGTAAGGAGAACTCAGCTATCTGTAAGAATAATACGGTAGGTATGGTAGGGGATTTTAACTTTCCAAACATTGACTGGGGCTGCCATAGTGTTAAAGGTTTAGATGGAGAGAAATTTCTTAAGTGTGTACAATACAATTTTCTGATTCAGTATGTGGATATACCTACTAGAGAAGGTGCAAAACTTGACCGACTCTTAGGAAATAAGGCAGAGCAGGTGAGTGAGGTGTTAGTGGGGGAGCACTTTGGGGCCAGCGACCATAATTCTATTTGTTTTAAAACAGTGATGGAAAAGGATAGACCAGATCTACAAGTCGATGTTCTAAGTTGGATAAAGGCCAATTTTGACGATATTAGGCAAGAACTTTTGAAAATTGATTGGAGGCAGATGTTCACGGGTAAAGGGACGGCTGGAAAATGCGAAGCCTTCAGAAATGAGATAAAAGAGTCCATAGAAGAATGTTCCTGTCAGAGTGAAAGGGAAGGCTGGTAAGTATAGGGAAATCTGGATGACTAAAGAAATTGAGTGTTTGGTTCGGAAAAAAGAAGGAAGCATATGTCAGGTATAGACAGGATAGATCGAGTGAATCCTGAGAAGAGTATAAAGGAAGCGTGAGTACACTTAAGGGGAATTCAGGAGGGCAAAAGGCGGACATGAGATAGGTCTGACAAGTAGAATTAAGGAGAATGCAAAGGGTTTTTACAAATATATTAAGGAAAAAAGAGTAACTAGGGAGAGAATAGGGCCCCAAAAGATCAGCAAGGCGGCATTTGTGTGGAGCCGCAGAAAACGGGGGAGACACTAAATGAATATTTTGCATCAGTATTTACTGTCGAAAAGCATAGGGAAGATATAGACTGCAGGGAAATAAATGGTGACATCTTGCAAAACGTCCAGATTACAAGGGAGGAAGTGCTGGATGTCTTGAAACGGTTAAAGGCGAATAAATCCCCAATAAATGATCAGTTGTACCAGAGAACTCTGTGGGAAGCTATAGAGGTGATTGCTGGGCCTCTTGCTGAGATATTTGTATCATCAATAGTCACAGATGAGGTGCTAGAAAACTGGAGGTTGGCAAAAGTGGCGCCACTGTTTAAGAAGAGTGGTAAAGACAAGCCAGGGAACTATAGACCGGTGAGCCTAAACTCAGTGGTGGGCACGTTGTTGGAGGGAATCCTGAAGGACAAAATGCACGTGTATTTGGAAAGGCAAGGACTGATTAGGAATAGTCGACTTGGCTTTGTGCGTGGGAAATCATGTCTCATAAACTTGATTGAGTTTTTTGAAGAAGTAACAAAGAAGATTGAGGAGGGCAGAGTGATAGATGTGATCTACATGGACTTTAGTGAGGCATTCGACAAGGTTCCCCATGGGAGCCTGATAAGCAAGATGGAATAAAGGGAGAACTAGCCATTTGGATACAGAGCTGGCTCAAAGGTAAAAGACAGAGAGTGGTGGTGGAGGGATGTTTATCAGACTAGAGCCTGTGGCCAGTGCAGAGCCACAAGCATCACTGCTGGGCTCTCTACTGTTTGTCATTTACATAAATGATTTGGAGGCGAGCTTAAGAGATATAGTTAGTAAGTTTACAGATGACACCAAAATTGGAGGTGTAGTGAATAGCGAAGAGGGGTACAAGAGGATCTGGACCAGATGGGCCATTGGACTAAGGGGAAGATGGAGTTTAATTCAAATAAATGCGAGGTGCTGCATTTTGTGAAAGCAAATCTTAGCAGGACTTATACTCGTAATGCTAAGGTCCTAGGGGGTGTTGCTGACCAAGAGACTTTGGAGTGCAAGTTCATAGCTCCTTGAAAGTGGAGTCGCAGGTAGATAGGATCATGAAGGTGGCATTTGGTATGCTTTCCTTTATTGGTCAGAGTATTGAGTACAGGAGTTGGGAGGTCATGTTGCGGATGTACTGGGCATTGGTTAGGCCACTGTTGGAATATTTTGTGCCCTTCCGGTCTCCATCCTATCAGAAAGATTTTGTGAAACTTGAAAGGGTTCACAACAGATTTACAAGGATGTTGTCAGAGTTGGAGGATTTGAGCTATAGGGAGAAGCTGAACAGGCTGGAACAGTTTTCTCTGGTACTTCGGAGGCTGAGGGGTGACCTGACAGAGGTTTACCAAATTATGATGGGCATGGATAGGATAAATAGACAAATGTCTTTTCCGTGGGGTCAGAGAGTCCAGAACCAGAGGGCATAGATTTAATTTGAGAGGGGAAAGGTAGAAAACAGACCTAAGGGGCAACTTTTTCACGTAGAGGATGGTACGTGTACGGAAACAGCTGCCAGAGGTGGAGAATGGTACAATTGGAACATTTAAGAGGCATTTGGACGGGAATATGAATGGGAAGGGTTTGGACGAATATGGGCTGGCTGCTGGCAGGTGGGATTAGATTGGATTGGAATATTTGGTCGGCATGGACGGGTTGTATCTAAGGGTCTATTTCCGTGCTGTACATCTCTATGACTCTGTCACTCATGGCGGTTATAGATATAAACTGTGTGGTTGCGTCAGGAGAAAATTAAAGGCATAAAGGCTTGTAGTTACCGATGGAAATTACATCATTCGGGACCAACAGAGTTTACAGAGACTGAGTGCGTTTTAGAGACAGGAAGAGTTCATAGTCATCATTAGAAATGCAGAAACTAATTTATGAGAGAAGCAGGGTCACCCTGCTTTGTGCACAGAGACAAGGAGGAGTCTAACAGCTGGAGGAGGTTACTAAGGTAGAGAGCTTTTTTTGTTGTCATGACGGGAAGGTTACAGAGGTCATGAACGTAGTAGGAGTTCAAAAATTTCAGAAAGACAGTGAGGTCTTTTTCTGGTCTGGAAAGGACGACACTGACCGGGATGGCTTCAGGAACTGAAGAGTTGTTTTTCGTCCGTTAAGGAGAGATGTGACAGAACCCAGGATTAAAGGCAACGGCAGAAACCTGAAGGTTTGTACTGGTAGGAGGAGCTGACAGGGATAAACAGGGTTGCAGGGGCTGATAGAGATAGGGGAAGGTGGTATCTATGAAACAGACAGTGGAGAAACTGACCGACATAGGGAGGGTTCTGTGGAACAGATGAATTTACAGACAAGGTGGTGATTATGAAGCCTGAGACTTTTGTCATATTCCTTGCCCAGCATTGTTCCGACATCGTCCCCGCAGGTTCTGAATTAAAGCCCATGAACTCCTCCCTGTGCTGCTTACTGCGTGAGTGATCTTACCGGCTGTAGGATTTACTGAAGGCTCCAGATCTCACTCTCCAACTGTCTCTGGCTGACCAATCATCTTGAATGTGCTGATGGATGAGACAGGAATTGGGAATTCTGCTGAGTCAGTGGCATCAAAAATACCTGCAGGAGACAGAGAAATAGACAGAATGGGAAATTATTCCAATGCAATGAAGGCAACACATAGAGAATGGCACTGAGTCCAACAGAGATCTGGAAAATCCCAATCTCCATCAATGGCCTGTGCAGTTGCTTCCCTCTGGATTGGAGAATGTTGTTGGCCCAGGATCTGGAGTACCTGCAAGAGCGAGAGACACTGACAGAGGCAGTAATTAAACCCACACAGTGAGGGATATCACATGGAGAGAAACTGAATGATATCAGCAAAGTGCAGGAATGTATCAGGATCACACAATAGTATCATCAGAAGTGGTTCTGACCAGTGAGCATTGCTACCAGTACTCAGGGAAGACTGAGCTATTTTATTGGAATAGGCTCCTCTGGTACCAAGATTATGCAGTGTGCTAAAAGCGGATACAGATGAGGAGGGGGACTGGTCTGTGGTAAATGGAAATTCGGAAGTCCAAAGAGAAAGGTTGAAATATTGGAATACCATGGAGATTTAGATGAAGACCAAAACAGAGAAACAGTAAGGGAGTGAATTTAATTAAAATACGACATTGTCAAACAGATTTGTGACAGGAAATTATTGGTAATCATAAAGTAAGTGCCATTTCCGCCCCTCACAATTTCACATACGCCACAAGTGACAACACTTCCGCCCCTCACATCATCGCTGATGTCACACACTCAGTGACTTCAGCGGCCCCCACTGCCGTGTTTGCCACCACGTCCACCCCCATCATCGACAACCACCTGCATTATGCTGACACCCCCCAGGTCCCACTGTCAGCATCCCCGTCCCTAGAAACCTGAGGGGAACACCACCCTGCTCAAGACTCCACGCCCATTCCCCCTAACACCACACCCACTCCAGTTACAGGCTCGGTCTCTTCCCCAAGCTCCACACCACGCCAGATCCCAGGTCCAAGTCCTGGCGAGATTTCACTATTCTCTTTGACCTCACCCAGAGGGAGGATGAATGACCAGTCCTCAGGAAAGGCCTCAAATGCATCCCCCTCTGTCTACGCATTAATGAATATAATACACGCCGTGACGTCGAACACTTCTTCTGACGCCTACGAGCTTACTTTCACAATGTAGACACTCGCCAACCTCCGAGAATCCCATTGCCCACCTCCAATGCACTCCATCCACCAGAACACCCCGTGCTGTCCTATTACCTGCCTTCGATCTCTTCATTTCCAACTACTGCTGAGACATGAACCACCGCAAATAGGATATACATGGATTCTTTCTGCTCCCAACCGAGGCAGTTGCTTTGGTGTCAGCAACAGCGCAGAACACACTTGCACGTTTTGTTCAATATCACATAATTCTAAATCAATCTTCATTTAGTGGTCCAGTGCAGAACGAGAGGGTACAAATCTGGTGTGGGAGGGTGAGAATTCGAAAGGCAGTGAGGAGCAACGGCTTCACGCAGAGGGAGGTGCGAGTCTGCAATAATTTGCCACACGAGCTGGTGATGGCTGGTATAATTCCAATACTTTTAATGAATTTGGACGTGTATTTGAATAGGAAAGCTTTAGAGAGACATGGGTCAAGTGCATGCAATCGCGGCTTGATCAGTTGAGGATATCTGTTCGGAATGGACGAGTTCGATCAAAAACTGTGTTTCCAGTGCTGTCCATATCTATTGGTTCTATGATATTGCAGATGAAATGATAAAAGAGATGAATAAAATAATGAAGTAAAATTATCGAAGTTGTTAAATTCAAACAACTTCAGATAATTTTATTTTCAATTATTTTAATTACATTTATAATTTGTGTTTTTTTCATTGTTCTGTACTTCTTATTTCTTGATTGTCTCTCTTTCTGGCGCTTCCCACTCTGTCAATACATTTTTCCTCTCCTCTTCCCGCTTTGCTACGCTTCTCCCTTGTTTTCCATTTAGCCTGCTTCACACATCCCCCACATATTTTGTCACATAGCACTGGCTTCAGCCTTGGTTATTCGCGGCTCCTAATCTCCCTTTAATTTCTCCGTGCTCTGTCATTATCACCTTTGCATCTGGAGCCCTGACTCACCTTCTCTCATCATGGTGTAAATAGCTCCCTAATTCTCCCCTTTTTTAAATCTTTAACAAAGGGTCAGTTATACTCGAAACGTCAGCTCTTTTCTCTACTTGCAGATGGTGCCAGATCTGCGTAGATTTTCTAGCATTTTCTCTTTTGGTTTCAGATTCCAGCATCTGCAGTAATTCGCTTATATTAATGGCTCTATGATATTGCTCGGAAGATGATAACTTCAGTGTCGATGCATAAGAGGTGAATAAGCGAATGAATTCCCTCTGGAAGTCACGTGAAAAGTAGTAACAGAGATCCAGGAAAATAAGATGAACGAATCTTTGATTTGAATTGAAGCCTGAACTCTGGTTCTCCTCCGAGACTGTGCCAGGCCGACTTAATACTGCATATATTTAATGTTTTGCATTTCTTTGTGAAAACAATTGAGACTTATTGATTTGCTGCAGACAACATCCAAGAGTCATCATGGGTACCGCGATCGAGTTGTGCGTCTGTCCCTGTCAAATGCTTTATTGCGCTGGCGAGGCTTTCTGCTTGGGGATATTGTGGTTCACTTTGTTTGGAAATACAGCAACGCAGCTGAGATCCGGCATGGGACCAACGAGTTGCTGTTCCAAGGCAGCGACGGTCGGCTTTCGAATGAATACACATCTGAATCGATCATGTGACAAGTACTTGCAGGCGATGAAAGTAAAAGCCGCGACGAACCTTGGCATAGGGTAGCTAACATGGCCAGTGTGGGGATTGAAGCAACGACCTTGGTGTTATGAGCACCACACTCTAACCGGCTGAGCTAAACGACCAACGAGGCTGCCCCGCCCCAAAGCAAATGCCTAAATGGCCCGTGCTCACAATCACGGCGGCTATTCATTTTCTGATTTGCAATCGATCGCACGCTCGTCTGAGGTATTTCCTTTCGTTGCAAAACTTTTCAACAAAAAAAGGCATTGACTTTTCCGAACGCGCACACTGGAGCTAACCATTTGCTCTGATATCCAAAATTAAGCACAATGTTCGGACGCATGCAATTTCAATCGCAATGCCACCAGCTAAGCTGCAGTTTGTCATGATGACAAATATCGTCTGAAGAAACGAACCTTCAACGATCGCTCACTCTGCTTCTGGTAACTCACAGACCTTTGGAGTCAGGGTTATGTGCAGCTGATAAACTGCTGCGAACTTTATGCCAAAGACATTTGAATTGTAACCCAACTGTGGGATTCTTTCTGCTCCCGAAGGACGCAGTTGCTTTAGAGTCAGCAACAGCGCAGAACTCAATTGCACGTTTTCCTCAATGATTCATGTTGCTTATGCAATCTTCGTTTGACAGCATATTTCGCAAGTTATCACGACTTCCTGCAGCGTTTGTCAGCGACAGATCAGCTGCTAAGATGACTGCTTCAGACAGCATGCTACATCCTACATTTGAAAATGGAAAAGGTGCAAACGTTTACAGGCTGAACGCTCTCTCACTATTTTGCCTGGAGCGTCAGAGGCTGGGAGCTGATCTTATGGAGGTTTTTCAATCATGAGGAGCATGAATCGGGTAAGTAGATAAGTTCCTTTCGCTCAGGTGGGGCAGTGCAGAACGAGAGGGTAAACATCTGTTGTGGGCGGGTGAGAATTCGAAAGGCAATGAGGAGCAACGTCTTCACGCAGAGGATGGTGCGTGTCTGCAATAAGTTGCCAGACGAGCTGGTGATGACTGGCACAATTCCAATACTTTTAACGAATTTAGACGTGTATTTGTATAGGAAGACTTTAGATAGACATGGGTCAAGTGCATGCAATGGCATCTGGATCAGTTGAGGATATCTGTTCGGAATGGACGAGTTCGATCAAAAACTGTGTTTTCAGTGCTGTCCATATCTATTGGCTCTATGATATTGCAGGTAAAATGATAAAAAAGATAAACAAAATAATGAAGTAAAATTGTCGAAGTTGTTAAATTCAAACAACTTCAGATAATTTTATTTTCAATTATTTTAATTACCTTTTTCATTCGTATTTTTTCACGGATCTGTGCCTGTTATTTCTTGATTGTCTCTCTTTCTGTCGCTTCCCACTGTTTCAATACATTTTTCCTCTCCTCTTCCCGCTTTGCTACGCTTCTTGCATGCAATTTCAATCGCAATGCCACCAGCTCAGCTGCAGTTTGTCATGTTGACAAATATCGTCTGAAGAAACGTACCTTCAACGATCGCTCACTCTGCTTCTGGAAACTCACAGACCTTTGGAGTCAGGCTTATGTACTGCTGATAAACTGCTGCGAACCTTATGCCAAATGCATTGGAATTGTAATCAACAGTGGGAGTTGCTTTAGAGTCAGCAACAGCGCAGAACTCAATTGCACGTTTTCCTCAATGACTCATATTGCTTATGCAATCTTCGTTTGACAGCATATTTAGCAAGTTATCACGCCTTCCTGCAGCGTTTGTCAGCGACAGATCAGCTGCTAAGATGACTGCTTCAGACAGCATGCTACATCCTACATTTGAAAATGGAAAAGGTGCAAACGTTTCCAGGCTGAACGCTCTCTCACTACTTTGCCTGGCGCGTCAGAGGCTGGGAGTTGATCTTATGGAGGTTTTTCAATCATGAGGGGCATGAATCGTGTCAGTAGATAAGTTCCTTTCGCTCAGGTGGGGCAGTGCAGTACGAGAGGGTATACATCTGTTGTGGGTGACTGAGAATTCGAAAGGCAATGAGGAGCAAGGGCGTCACGCAAAGGGTGGTGAGTGTCTGCAATAAATTGCCAGACGAGCTGGTGCTGACTGGTACAATTCCAATACTTTTGAGGAATTTGGACGTGAATTTGAATAGGAAGGCTTCAGAGAGACATTGGTCAAGTGCATGCAATCGCGGCTGGATAATTTGAGGACATCTGTTCGGAATGGACGAGTTCGATCAAAAACTGTGTTTTCAGTGCTGTCCATATCTATTGCCTCTATGATATTGCAGGCAAAATGATAAAAAAGATGAATAAAATAATGAAGTAAAATTGTCGAAGTTGTTAAATTCAAACAACTTCGGATAATTTTATTTTCAATTATTTTAATTACCTTTCTCATTTGTCTTTTTTCACTGTTCTGTACATCTTATTTCTTGATTGTCTCTCTTTCTGGCGCTTCCCACTTTTTCAATACATCTTTCCTCTCCTCTTCCCGCTTTGCTACGCTTCTCCCCTGTTTTCCATTTAGTCTGCTTCACACATCCCCCACATATTTTGTCACATAGCAGTGGCTTCAGCCTTGGTCATTCGCGGCTCCTAATCTCCCTTTAATCTCTCCGTGCACTGTCATTATCACCTTTGCATCTGGAGCCCTGACTCACCTTCTCTCAGCATGGTGTAAATAGCTTCCTAATTCTCCCCATTTTTTTGATATCTTTAACAAAGTGTCAGTTAAACTCGAAACGTCAGCTCTTTTCTCTCCTTGCAGATGGTGCCAGACCTGCTTAGATTTTCCAGCATGTTCTCTTTTGGTTTCAGATTAAAGCATCTGCAGTTATTTGTTTCTATTAATGGCTCTATGATATTGTTGGGGACATGATAACTCCAGTGTCGATACATAAAAGGTGAACAAACGAATGAATTCCCTCTGGAAGTCGCGTGAAAAGTAGTATCAGTGATCCAGGAAAATAAGATGAACGAATCTTTGATTTGAATTGAAGCCTGAACTCTGATTCTCCTCCGAGACTGTGCCAGGTCGACTTAATACTGCATATATTTCATGTTTTGCATTTCTTTGTGAAGACAGTTGAGACTGATTGATTTGCTGCAGACAACATCCACCAGTCATCATAGGTACGGCGATCGTGTCATGCGTCTCTCCCTGTCAAATGTTTTAGTGCGCCGGTGAGGCTTTCTGCTTGGTGATTTTGTGGTTTCATGGGACACATTGTTTGGAAATACAGCAACGCAGCTGAGATCCGGCATGGGACCAACAGAGTTGATATTATATGACAGCGATACCAGTGCATCATGAAGCAAAACCTGTTCTTCCAACACAATTATGTGTTCCTGATATCTTCCAGGACTCTTGTAATATCACTTAGTCTCTCACACTTGCTCTTGCTCTCACTTTCTCTCTCTCTCTCTCTCTCCAGATTTTCCAGATCTCTATGTCTTCAATAATTTATAACTTCTATAACAGTTCCTATCTCTGTAACCTCCTCCCAGCCCAATAGTCCCTCCGCATATTTGAAATGTACTGCATTATGGACTACCATCCCTATCGCTGTAACTTGCTTCAGTGTTTACAACATGTCTTAACTCGGTAGTCTCCTCCTCCAATAACTGGAGACAGAGACTTGCAGCATGGAAACTTTTCCTTCAACCCAAATAGCCCATGCTGACCCGAGTCAATGAACGAGTTGCCTTTCCCTGTATTTGACCCGTATTCTTCAAACCTTCTCTTCCCCATGTACCTGCCCAACTTTTCCATGTTGTAATTGTACTTTTCTCTAACATTTCCGCTGGAAGCTCATTCCATAACTGCACCATCCACTGTGTAGTAAATTTTCTCCTAAAATCTCTTTTAAGTATTTCCTCTCCCATCTCATATTTATGCCCGCTGGAAAACAGAACATGACAGCGCAATACAGCCCCTTCTGATTCGATGTTGCGCCAACCTGTAGACCCAATCTGAAGCCAATCGAACCAACACCATTCCAATTCTTGTCCATACCCCTACCGAAAGACCGTTTAAGTGCCTTTAAAGTTGGCCGTGACTATACTGAGTAAAGAACCTACCACTGGCATCTATCCCAAGTATTAAAATTAATATCTGCCTCGTGCTAGACATTGCCATTCAATAGAAAAGGCTCTCACTATACAACCCATCTTACCTGCTGATTATCTTATATACCTCAATTAATTGACCTCAAACACATTCTCTTGAACAAAAGCAGCTTAAGTCCCTCAGCCTTTCCTCATAAGACCTTCGGTCCATACCAGGTAACTCCCTAGTAAATCTCCTCTGAATCATTTCCAAAGCTTACACATCCATCCTGTAATGCAGTGACATGAACAAATGTGGCCACACACAGAGTTTTGTACAGCTGCAGCATGATCTCATGGTTGCGAAACACAATCCCTCTACCAATACAAGCTCACACACTGAATGGCTTCTTAAACCTGGGTGGCAACTTTCAATGATCTATGTACATGGACATAGAGATCTCTCTGTTCGTCTGCACTAACTACCATCTTACCATCATCCCAATACTCTTGTGTTCCAGAGTGAGTCGCCTCACACCTTTCCACATTAAACTCCACTTGCGAACTTTCAGTCCAGCTGTGCAGCTTATTTATATCTTTCTGTAACCTACAACATCCTTCGTCATTATCCACATCTCTACCAACCTTAGTGTCTTCTGCAAATTTACTAACCCATCCTTCAATGCCTTCATTCAAGTCATTTATATAAATGACAGCAACAGTGGACCCAAAACACATCCTGGCAGTTCCCACTAGCAACTGTACTCCAGGATCAATCTTTATCATCAACCACTACCCTCTGTCTTCTTTCAGTGAGCCAATTTCTGATCCAAACTGCTTAATCACCCACAATCCCATGCCTCCGTATTATTGGCAATAGCCTACCATGGGGAACCTTAACAAACGCCTTACTGAAATAATTATGCACCACATCAACTGCTTTACCGTCATCCATCTCTGTCTTCGTTCTCCTTCTTAAAGACCTCAATAAGGTTTGTGAGGCACGACCTACCCTTCACAAAATCGTGTTGACTATCCCTAATCAACTTATTAATCTCAGATGAATATAAATCCTATCCCTTACAAGCCTTTCCAACACTTTACCCAGAATCAAATTAATGCTCACACATCTATAACTACCAGGATTGTCTACACTCACCTGCTTGGGGTGGCACGTTGGTGCAATGGTTAGCACTGCTGTTTCACATCGCCGGTGACCTGGTTTTAATTCCTGCTTCAGCCAACTGTCTGTGTGGGTTTCCTCCCACAGTCCAAAATGTGCAGGTTAGCTAAATTGCCCATAGTGTTAGGTGAAGGGATAAATGTAAGGAGGTGGGTTGCTCATCAGAGGGTCGGTGTGGACTTGTTGGGCCGAATGGCCTGTTTCTACACTGTAATTAATCTATTCTAAGGGGACAACATTTGCTGTCCTCCAGCCTTCTGGCACTACTCTTGTAAACAATGACGACATAAACCTAAAAGCCAAAGGCATGGCAATCTCCTTCCTGGATTCCCAGAGAATCCGAGGATAAATCACATCCAGCCCTGCGGACTTATCTATTTTTAGACTTTGCAGAATTGCTCACACCTCCTCCTTCTGCACTTCGATCCAATCTAGTTATGGACTCCACTACCCTGGGGTAAAGACGTTGGCTAATCACCATACCTGTCTCCCTCGTGATTTAAATCATCGTCCTACGATTTCTATCATCGAAGGACAATGATACAAATATTTCTGCTCAGGTCTCTGCCACTACTTCGCCACAATGTTCTGGGATACACTTGTTCAGGACCTAGTGCTTTCTCTACCTTTGTGTTCTAAGACCTCCAGCACCACCTCTTCTGTAAATAGAACTCTTTTCAAGCCATCAGTGTTTCTTCAACTGACTTGTCCGCACTTTCTGACATGAAATGTTCATTTCGGGTCTCACCCATCTTCTGTTATTCCACTCATGGATGGCCTTATTGATCTTTGTGGGGCCCTAGTCTCTCTCTCTAGTTGCTTTTTGTACTTGTGTGCTGTAGAATTTCCTTGAATTCTTCTTAACCTAAAATGCCAAATCTGTCTTATCCCCCTATGTTGCTATCCAACTTATCCAGCCTCTCAGTTTCTGTCAAACACTCCAGTATCAGTAACATCTTCGTCAATCTTTGCTCCATTTACAGTTTCAGGAAATGCTTCCTAAAGCAGGAGGACCAGAATTCTATGCAGTACTCCAACTGGGCACCCAGCAATATCTTATACAGCCTTATCATAATGTACCAACTCATGTCGTAATGCTGTGACCCATGAGAGTAAGTCTGCTAAATGCCCTTTCCCCACCCTGTCCATGTGTGATGCCACATCCAAGGAACAATATAACTGTACTTCTTGGTCTCTCTCTCTGTTCGACAATACTGCCCAGGCCCGACCATTAATTGTGTTCGTCCTCCCTAGTTTGTTTTAACAAAATCCATCACCTGAATTCAACTCCATCGTTCATTCCTTGGCCCACTGGCTCAGTTGTTCGAGATCCCCCTCGATAAATGTATTTCCTGCTATAACCCGTGTTATATCCGGACTTTTATCGACAAACTTACAAGCAGTGACTCCTATGCTCTTACAGAAATGATTTCTGTAAATGATGCATAACAGTGGATCTAGTACTGTTCCTTATGGCACATTGCTCGTGATAGGCCCATAGTCTGCAGAACAACCCTCTTCCACCACTCTCTGTCTCCCAGTGTCAAACCAATTTTATATCCAGTTGGATAGCTCTCCCTGCTCCCATGTGATCTAACCTTACTAACCAGTGTTCCACGCTAAACCCTGTCCAAGGCCTTGCTGTGGTCAGTATAGTCAAAGTCTCCTGTTCTGTCATCATCTATCTTCTTAGTCAACTCTTCAACCAACTCAGTCAAGTTTGTGAGACACTACTTGTGCAGGCTTCCAGCTCATCACCCGTAGCTGTCACTGACATGAGTATCTCTTTAAGGGGCACTTCTTCCTGACTTTACCCCAATGTCCTCGGATATACATGATTAGTTCCAGGGATTTGTCTATTTTTTATGCATTTTAAAATCTCCAGCAACTCTTGTTCTGATATGCGGAGTCTTTTGATGACTTTATTTCCCTGACTTCCCCAGTCTTTAAGTTCTGATATGAAATTTTCGTTAAGGATCTCACACATCTCCTGTGGTTCCAAACATGGATTATTCCATTGATCTTTCAGGGGACACATTCTGTGCCTAGTTAATCTTCTGTCGTTAGTATTCATATGGAATACCTTTGGATTTTCCTCAGCATTTCGTCAGTTTTCTCAGGTCTCCTGTTTGCCTTCCTGCTCTCCCTCTTCAGTGTATTACTGCACCCACAATGTTCTTTGAGGAATCCAATTGGGCATATTGACATGGACCGCCTTTTTCTTGACCAGAATCTCAATATCCCAGTTATCCAGAATTTTCTACTTGTAATCAGCATTGTCCTTCACACTAACAGAAATATCCTCACCCTGAACTCTCATTTTATCTTTCTTTTGAAAGATTCCCACCTGCCTGAAGTCCATTTACCTGCAAATAATCTCCACAATCAACTGTTAAAAGCTCTTGACCAATACCGTCTGGATTGGGGCAGGGTAATTTTGATGTTTCACTTCTGGACCAGGCCTGTCCTTTTCCATAACTGTTTTCAAACTAATATAGTTGTGCACACTTTGTCAAAGTGCTTCCCAACTAACACCTCAGTCCCTTTTCCTACCTTATTCCCCAAGGGGAGGTCAGATTCTGCCCTTTTCTCCAGGGGGAGGGCAAACATCCAGTGGTAATTGTGCACATCAGTACACATGACATAGATACAGTTAGGTGGGTTCTGGTCAAGTGAGTATTGGGAGTTAGGTAAGAAGTTAAAAAGCAGGACGACAAGGGCAGTGAGCCCCAGATTACTCACAGATCCGCTCGCAGTGAAAATGGAAATAAAAAGACTAGCCGGATGGATGAGTGCCTGAGGAGCTGGCGGAGGGGTAAGGGTTTTTACGTCTTGGATCATTGGGATCTCTTCTGCAGTAGAGGTGACCTGGACAAGGGGGGCTGGTTACACTTGAACCAGAGGGGTACTAGCAACCTGGGAGGGGGATTTGCTAGTGTTAGCTGGGAGGGCTTAATCTGGTTTGCCAGGCGATTGGGATTCTGAAAAAGAGAGAGACCATCGGCCAGTCAGAGGAAACTTCACAGCCACCGAGAGCAAGTTTCCTATTCAGAATATCCAGGGGCACAGTCAAGGGAGGGAAAAGACATCTGGTTTAAAGGGCATTTATTTCGTGAGGCCTGACAGATAAGGTAGGTGAGCTCAGAGCATGGATTGGCTCTGGGGACTGAGGTGTTATAGCCATAACAGAAACATGGCTGAGAGAAGGGCAGAACTGGCAGCTCAGTGTTGTGACAGAAAGACAAGTAAATGAGGAGGGGAGTGCGCTTTTGATAAGGGAGAGCATAACAACAGTGGTCAGAGAGGATATTCCTAAAGAGTCATCAAATGAGGCCATATGGTTAGGAGTTAGAAAGAAGAAGGGGGCGGTCACTTTGATGGGACTGTATTACAGACTCGCAAATAGCCAGCGGGTATGAGAAGAGTGGATGTGTAGAGAGATTGTATAGCTGTAAGAATAAGAGAGTAGTATTGATTGGAGATTTTAATTTCCCCTGGGTTGACTTGTGAATTTAGAGAATAAAAGGCTCATAGAGGTTACAATTTGTCAAATGGGTCCAAGAAAGTTTCCTTGACCAATATGTAGTCGGTCCTATTCTACTCAGGTGGGCACAACATTGAATCTCCCCTGAGAAAACGAGATGAGGAAGTGACTGATGTGTCAGTCAGAGAGCACTTTAGGTCCAGTGACCGCAACTGTCTTAGTTTTAACATAACTATAAAAATGATAGGAGAGGTCCACAGGTTTAGGGAGCTATGCTGGAACACAGCCAGTTTTGGGACCATGAAGCAGGACCTAGCAGAGGTTGGGTGGGTGAGTCTGTTTGAAGGAAAAGAAACGACTGGAAAATGGGAAGCTTTTAAAAGTGTGATACGGAAAATCCAGGGTTAGTATGTACTTGTTAGGGTGAAGTGAAAATAGCAGGTTTAGGGATCCCTGGCTGATGAAGGATATTTAGGCTCTGGGCTGGCAAATGAAGATGGTATACATTGGGTTTAAGGGTTCCGTATCTACCGAACCTCTTCCAGCACTAAAGACAAAATGAATCTATGGAGACCCTATAATCTTCTCAGGCCTCGGCCACACTCCGATCTGTCGAACCCACTCCAGTCCCTGTGACTGTTCCAATCCAGTTCCTCAACGACCTGCGATCTGTGTAACATGCTCTCATCATTGTCACCCAACCTGTCAATGTAAGCTCTTCCAATATTTCCACCCATCTACTCATCTGCATAAACTTCTCCAGCTCTTACACCCCTATCTGTGTTAATGACAACCTCCCCTACAACACTTGCCCACTTAGGCCAAACTGGAGGAGATTGCTAGTGCTCCTTTATCTGTGTAACTTTCTCCAATCAAAATTGCTGTTCTCATCTCCTGGAAAACCTGTCCGATTCCACATCCTCCATGTCTAAATAACACCAGAACCTAAGAATTTCGATATCTCTAAACCATTTCAGTCCCAACTACCCTCCATATGTATTTTTTCTTCCAGTCTATACAACCTACATTATCTCTGTAATCTGCTCCATTCCCTAAATAGTCCCTGTCAGTATAAACCAGCACTGTTATCCCTGTAAACTGCTCCATCACTCCCAACCTGCCCATCTTCATGAACTCCTGCAGACCCTACAGCTCTTTGCATTTCTGTAACCTCTTGAGTCTGTATGGTCCCCTCTCCTTTTCAAACTACCTGCAGTCCCCAAATCCCTCCCAATATGTGTCCTCTGCTCCAGATCAGGCTATTGTTGTCTCTGTTAACGCCTCCATCTCTGCCAACTCTTCCGATTTGTATAACTTCATTCAGACCCCATACTCTCCAGCTTCCTGAATCCTCTTCCTGCCATTGCAATCAAAATCATGTTTCCGTAAAATCCACCAGTGCTTAAACCCTACCTAACTCAGTAACCTCTTGCAGTCCTAACAAAACACCTAAACTGTGAAACATTTCATTTTGCAACAATCCTCCCTCCTTCCCTCCTCAAATGCGTTCATAATCATGTAACCTCCCAATTACTGAATCCTCCTTTTGGCACTGCAACCCTCCGAATGTCTGCAAATCCTCCTGTCCTGATATCCCTCCCTATCTCTGTAATCCCCACCACCCGCCAGTGCCCATTTGGGGAAGCTAGCAGAGGAGAGAAGAATTGTAGAGTCCGGGCCACGTAACGGAGGTAGAATCTTGGGAATTACAGATTTGGTCTAATGTCTGTGGTGTGCAGATTATTGGAGAGGACTCTAACAGACAGAATTTATGACTACTTGGAAAAGCATAGTTAAATTTTAGACAGTCAGCACGGGTTTGACAGGGGCAGGTCATGCCTCACAAACCTTATTGAATTCTTTGAAGATATGACAGAATATGTTGAAGCTCATACAGAAAATAAGGAGGCATGGGATACAGGGAAATCTGTCTGTCTGGATACAGGATTGGATGGCCGAGAGAAGACAGAGTATGGCAGCAGATAGACAGTATTGAGCCTGGAGCTCAGTGACCAGTGGTGTTCTGTAACAGTCGGCTTTGGGACTCTGCTCTGCTCTCTCTGATTTTTATAAATGACTTGGATGTGGATGTTGGACAGTGGGTTAGTAAGTTTGCCAATCTGGTGGAATTTCATTCTGGAAGGTGGAATTTGAGTACAGAATGCAGGGTGAAAGGCAGAATGCTTGGCCGTATGGAAGATCAGAGAGATTAAGGGGTCCGTGTTCATAGATTCCTCAAAGTTGCTACGCACGTTTATAGGGTTGTTGTGTTTGTTTTCCTTAGCAAGGGGATTTATTTGAAGAACAGTAAGGTTTTACTGCATCTTTATAGCATCCTGGTGAGACCACACTTGGAATATTGTGTTCAGTTCTGGTCCCCTCTATTCAGGAAGGATGTGCAAGTTTTAGAGAGCTTACACAGGAGATTTACCAGGATGCTGCCTGGAATGGAGAGCATTTCTTATGAAGAAAGGCCGAGGAAGCTAAGGCTTTTCTCATTGGCGTGAAGAAAGGGGGGGCCAAGGTGGTAGAGGTGAACAAGATGATGAGAGGCACAGAGTGAGTGAATAGTCAGAGACTTTTTCTCCTTTGGCATAAATGGATATTACAAGGGGGTGTAATTTTAAGGTGAATGGAGGATGGATAAAAGAATAGAGAATGGTAGGTGGTTGGAATGCACTGACTATGGTGGTAGTAAAGTTAGATACTTTCGGGACATTTAATAGACTCTTGGATAAGCACATGGAAGATAGTAAAATTAAGCTTATGGAAGTTAGTTTGGTCTTATAGTCGGATAAAATGTTGGCATGGCATCATGGCCAAAGGGTCTTGTGCTGTACTGTTCTGTGTTCTACGTTCCGTATGGTAAACGGGTAATAAGCTCAGATCAGTGTAAAAGGATATGGCATTCAGGAGAAGCTAGTCAACTGGGTACAAAATTGGCTTGATGGTTGGAGACAGAGGGTGATGGATGAGATGTTGTTTTTTCTGACTGGAGGCATGTGACCAGCGGTGTAGTGGGTCCCCTGCTGTTTGTCATTTGGGTAAATGGTTTCCTGGTAAGTAAGGTTTTTGGGTGATACTGAAATTGGTGGTAAACTGGACAGTGATGAAGGTTATCTGTGATACAACAGGATGAACAGTACTGCTGGGAGAGTGGGCTGAAGAACAGCAAATGAAGTGGAATTAGATAAATGTGCCATGTTCCATTTTGGTGAAACAAACCAGGGTGGGACTTGTACAGCTGATGTTCGGGCCCTGGGTAGTGTTGTCAGTCAGAGACACGGGGATGCAGGTACACAGTTCTTTGAAAGTTGCATCACAGGCAGGCAGGCTGGTGAAGCAGGCGTTTGGGATGGTTCCCTTCATTGGGCAGAGCATGGAGAGTAGGAGTTGGGATGTCATGTTGTATCTGTACAAGACATTGGCGAGTCTACCATAAATACATTGCTGATCAGTAGGAAGAACTCATCAGGTTCACTTCCCAGCTTTAGGGAAGGACAACAAATATTCTCACATGGTCTGGCCAACATGTGACTCCAGACCCACAACAAGAGGGCTGACTGAGCTATCCTCTGGGTAGTTAAGAGTGGGGTCAAGGAATGTAAGTCCAGGCAGTGACACCCACATCCCATAAATGATTAAATAAAAATTCATATGTCCCTCCCTACCTCTGCAAACCCCTCCAGCTGCAACACTCGTACTTAGTTTGAAACACACTTCAGGCCCTGACCACTCTCTGTAACACTCTCACTACCACCAGCACCTTCACCTCTCCCTGTTCCTATTGTGACACTATACCCTCACAGGGATTCCTCTTCCAATTGCCCTCCTCCTGCTAACAGACCCTTTGCAACCCCTTTAACACTTACTCCTAAAGCACACTCGCACTTCAGGATTTTAAGTACTTTTTGGTGATCTTCTCAGCCTCATAATCTAATGTGATCCATTTTGTCCTGAGTCAGGGACAGGTGTGAGTTTCTTGTTAAGATTTTGTCTGTTTCAATGGAATATCCTTTTGTTCAGTGATTTTCACTGTTCCTTCAAAAGTTTACCACTGTTCATTTACGCACACACATGTTTCAGTCTGTTAGGCTGTTTACCTTGGTCAGTTCTTCTCTCAAACTCATGCAATTGGCAATTTTTGTTTTTAGTTGTAGCTTGTCCTTTCTGTGATTCACTTTAAAACTTTATATTTCTTTAAACTGCATTTTATCACAATTTCCCAGACGATCTCTCCAGGTGACATCACTCATTCACTAAGTTTCATCACGCAACGGTCGATCTGACTTAGTTACATTCCGAGCCAGTTGCACAATGTGTTATTTAAAGAAACACTGAAAAAAATTCTCCGAACTTCCCTTCCAATATCACTGTTGTCAGTGTGATTGTCAAGATTATGCGAATTTTGAATTTTCACTGAATTTTTCGTAATGCCTTTATTAAAAATTCCAGTGAGTTCCTGTGTAATGCAGTGATGATCAATGAAATGCTGTTCAGTGGCCTAAAACTGTTCTGCTGCTGGTGTCCTTGGCAAGTAGTAGCCAGAATTTACATTCAGACTGACTCTACTTCATTATCTGCGGCCAAATACTTTCTCTGTAATGCCTTTGTTATCAATTATTGTTAGCGTTGTCCACTTTGCATGAGTTTCCACAAAGTTGTGAACCATTTGAATTTTTATGTCCACCTTTTTTCACCCTGTAACCACGTCACCCTGGTGTCTAACTCTCTTTTATCTCTGTCACAAATTCATCTACCTTATGGCAGAGACTTTGTCCATTCCAAAAAAAAACATAATTTAACTGTTTCCTACAATTTCCTGTCACAAATTGATTCGCTGACGTACAGTTTTAGTTAAACTTGGTCCCATCCTGTTCCTTTCTGCTTGTTTTCAGCGACATCCCCATGCTGTTGCAAAGCTTCACCTTTTCTATTTGGATTTGGAAAGCTCCTTTCACCTGAACCCTGTCCCTGCATCCTCTCTGTCAGTTTAAAGCCCTGTCCCTAAACCTACCGACGTGATTGGCCAGGACACTGGTCCCAGCATACTTCCAGTGGGACAATCCGAATGGTTTATTTTTAAACTCAGGTATGGGATGTTGGTGTCTCTGTCTGACCAGCCTTTACTGCACAGCCCTCGCTGCCCTTGAGCTGAGTAATTTGCTCGGCCATTTCAGAGGCAAACACTTTGCTGTGGGAATGTCGGACAAACCATGTGAGCATGGCAGTTGCTCCCTAGTGTATTTTTGATGAACAAACATTGTTTTGGACATCAGCAATGATTTCAGACTTATTCATAGATTGTTAATTGCAATTTTTAAAAAAATGATTATTGCAAATTCCACCATTTCTGATGGTGGGATTTAAACCTGCCTCCACAGAACATTGGGTGAGCATTTGGATACATGCTCTTGCAACAATACCACGAGGCCATCACTTCACCTACTCAAAGGTTGCTCATTCCTGAGCACTGACACCAGGGCATCAGGAACCTAAACCTGTTCTTCCTACATGATTGTTTCGTTATGAAATTTTCCTGCCCTCTGGTGCTATCACTCAGACTCTCTTCATGTGGTATCCCTCACTGTGAGGGTCGAATTGCTGCCTCTGTCAGCGTCTCTCACTCTTGCAGCTTCTCCGGATCCTGAACCAATTTAAGTCTTTACTCCAGAGAGACGCAGCAGCATATGCAAGAGATGGAGACAGGGTTTTTCAGATCTCTGTTGGACTTAGTGCCATTCTCCATGTGTATCCCTCACGGGATCTGTCTAATTTCCCAAATTGTTGATTCCTCTGACTTCTGTAGGTATTAGGAACGGCCTGACTCAATAGACTTCCCAGCTGCTGGATGTCTCGTCCATCGCCACATTGAAGATGGTTGATCAGCCAGGGAGACAAAGAGAAGGGAGATTTGGAGTGTTCAATAAATCCTGCAGTGAGGTAAGATCACTACAGTGAACAGAGCAGACAGCAAAGACAGAGCTCCCAACATCAGATAACAAAACATGACATAGATACAGTGCTGGAGGGGGTGCACAGTACAGACACACCCCAGGCTCAATCAAAACCTTATAGTAAGTTCTGCTGTGCTAAGACTCACTACTCTGCAACAATCTATCTATGGAATGTCATGGTGACTTAGTGTCTTCAATAATTTGTAACTCCTATAACAGTTCCTGTCCCGGTAACATCCTCCCTTCCCTATACTCCCTCCACATATTGGAATCCTCCCTTCCCTATACTCTCTCCACATATTTGGATTGTACTGCATTCCTGACTACCAGCCCTATCGCTGTAACTTGCTTCAGTGTCTATAACGTGCCTTATCTCAGTAGTCTCCTACAATAACAGGAGACAGGGTCATCCAGCACGGAACAGGTTCCTTCGATCGAACTAGTCCATGCTGAACAGAGTCTATGAACGAGTCGCGTTTCCCTGCACTTGACCCATATCCCTTCAAACCTTCTCCTCTCCATGTACCTGCACAAATGTCTTTTCCATGTTGTTATTGTACTTTTCTCTATCACTTCCCCTCGAATCCCATTTCCTACCTGCACTGTACTCTGTGTGGAAAATCTTCTCCTCCAAATTCTTTGAAGTTTTTTTTCTCTCCCATCTCCTACTTATATCCTCCAGACACAGAACATAAGAACATGACAGTACAGTACAGGCCCTTCGGCCCTCAATGTGTGCTAACCTGTGGACCCAATCTGAAGCCCATCTAACCTTCCCTATTCCATTCTCCCATGGCTATCAGTGATAGAAATATCTCTTTATGGGACCCCACAATTTCTTCCTGAGCTTCCTGCAATATCCTGGGATATACATGATTAGTTCCCAAGGATTTGTCCATCTTATACGCATTATAGAACCTTCACTACCGCCTGTTATGTTAAGTGGAGTCTTTTGAAGACGTTATTGTTCCTTATTCCCTGACTTGCCCAGTATTTCACCAAGTTAAGTTCAAACATGAAATTTTTGTTCAGGATCTCACCCATCTTCTGTGTTTCCACACTTGGATGGCCCCATTCGTCGTCAAGGAGCCACATTCTTCTCCTAGTTAATCTCCTGAAGAATATACTTGAAGAATCACTTTGGATTTTCCTCAGCCTGATCTGCCAATGCTTTCTGTAGTCCCCTTTGTGCCCTCCTGATTTCCCTCTTAAGTGAATACTCCATCTGCAATGTTCTTCAATAGATTCCCTGAATCCAGCTGGCTATGTGACACGTGCCCCCTTTTTGTTGACCAGAGTCTCAATACCCCCAGTCATCAGTGTATCCCACTTGTGTCAGCATTGTCTTTCACACTAACAGAAATATGATATCCCTCAAATATCATTTTATCGCTCTTTTGAAAGCTTCCCACCTGCCTGACGTCCCTTTACCTGCAAATAACCTCCACAATCAATTGCCAAAAGCTCTTCACTAATACCTTCTGGATTGCGGCAAGACAAATTTTGATCTTTAACTTGTGGACTAGGCTTGTGCATTTCCATCACTATATTCAAACTAATACAATTGTGCTCACTTTGCCAAAGTGTTGTCCCACTAGTGCCTCAGTCCCTTTCCCTACCTTGTTCCCCAAGGCGTAGTCAGGTTTTACCCCTTCCTGCAGTCCAACCATTTACATTCTGTCTGAGACATTTTTCTTGTACATGCCTAACAAATCCCATCCATTCAAGCTCTGAGCACACTGGCAGTCCCAGACTAGGTTTGGAAAGTTAAAATCCCTGACCATTCCAACCCTATCAATCTTACAGATATCTGAGATCTCCCGACATATTTGCTGCTCAAACTCTCGCTGACTGTTGGCAGCCTGGAGTACAGTCATATCAAACTGATCACCCAATCCCATATCTCAATTGCACCATTATAGCTTCAATGGGTGTTCCCCAGGAATATCCTCTCCAAGTGCTGCAGTGATATTTCACTGATCAAAAACTCCACCCCCTCCTCTCTCACCTTCTGTTCTATCCACCCTGTGGAATCTGTATCCTGGAACATTGAGCTCCCAGTCCTGTCCCACTCTCAGGTGGGTTTCTGCCATATCTATGGTATTCCAGTCTCATGTTCTCATCCATGCGCCGACTTCATTTGCCTTAATTATTAAGCCTTTTATTTTGAAATAAATGCACTTTAATCAATCAGTTTTCCCTCAATGTCTGCTGTGCTCTTTCCTGATGTTTCTACTTAAGTTCCTGTCTTGAAATTCAGTCCCAGCCTCTACATTCAGACTGCAGCCTGGCACCATCCACCTCACTATGGACAACACCCTCAGCTTTCATGTCATCTGCAAACCTAGTAATGATACCTTCTGCTTTCACATCAGAGTTATTAATGTATATAATAAACAGCAACGGCTCCCGTACAGATCCCTATGGTACACCCGTTAGTGAAAGAATTTCAATTGTAAAAACAGCCCTCCACCAGTTGTGGATCCTGTTTGCCAAATTGCCTTGGATCCTATTGGTCTGTTGCACCAGCCTTCTATATGGGATCTTGTGAAGCGATGTAATGAACTTCATGTAACCCACATCATCTGCACAGCCATCAGCAAAATTCTCAATCATAATTTCAAATATAAATCTCAGCTGAATTTGGGAAAGGATCTTACTCTACCAAATGTATGATGAGTATCCCAAATCGATCTCAGCCTTTCCAATTTTTGATTCATTCTGTTCCTCAGAATTGTTCCCAACAATTTCTCTCCCCCTGCTGTCAGACTGTCTGCTCTGTAATTAGCTGGCCTATCCCTGCTGCCCTTCTTGAACAAAGGAACCACATTAGCTATCCTCCAGTCATTCCACACTTTATCAGTGGCCAGCAAAGTATTAAATATATCCACCAGGGCCCGAGCAATCTCCTCCCTTACCTCCCATAGCAGCGTGGGATACATTCAATTGGGCACTGGGGATTTCTCCACATTTAAGCCTGTGAAAACATAAAATCCCTCTTCCTTATTGATCGTAATATGTTTGAGAAAATCACCATCCCAACTGAAATCCCGAGCTACGATGCCTTGCTCCTGTGTGAATACAGATGGGAAGTATTCATTGAAGACCTCACCTACTTCTTCTGGCTTCATGTCCCGATTGTCCCTTTGCATTTCTTTGTGAACACAATTGAGACTGATTGATTTGCTGCAGACAACATCCACCAGTCATCATGGGTACGGTGATCGAGTTGTGCGTCTATCCCTGTCAAATGTTTATTGCGCTGGTGAGGCTTACTGCTTGGTGATTTTGCGGGACAATTTGTTGGAAATACAGCAACGCAGCTGAGATCCGGCATGGGACCGACGAGTTGATGTTCCATGAACGCGATGGCCGGCTTTCGAATGAATACACATCTGAATCGATCATGTGACAAGTTCTTGCAGACGGTGAAAGCAAAAGCCACGACAAACCTTGACACAGCACAGCTGAAAACACAAGCGCTGCACATAGTCAGATTGCGGAACGAACCCGCGACCTCGGCGTAACTAGCACCACGCTCTAACCAGCTGAGCAAACCAACCAACGAACGCTCCGGTTCAAAGCATATGCCTATATTGCCGACGCTCATAACCACGGCGGCTATTGTAACGTACCTTCAACGATCGCTCACTGTGCTTCTGGAAACTCACAGACCTTTGGAGTCAGGGTTATGTGCTGCTGATAAACTGCTGCGAACCTTATGCCAAATGCATTGGAATTGGAACTCAACTGTGGGATTCTTTCTGCTCCCGAAGGACGCAGTTGCTTTAGAGTCAGCAACAGCGCAGAACTCAATTGCACGTTTTGCTCAATGACTCATGTTGCTTTTGCAATCTTCGTTTGACAGCATATTTAGCAGGTTAGCACGCCTTCCTGCAGCGTTTGTCAGCGACAGATCAGCTGCTAAGATGACTGCTTCAGACAGCATGCTACATCCTATATTTGAAAATGGAAAAGGTGCAAACGCTTACAGGCTGAACACTCTCTCACTAATTTGCCTGGCGAGTCAGAGGCTGGGAGCTGACCTTATGAAGGTTTTTCAATCATGAGGGGCATTTCTCGGGTAAATAGATAAGTTCGTTTCGCTCAGGTGGGGCAGTGCAGCACGAGAGGGTATAAATCTGGTGTGGGAGGGTGAGAATTCGACAGGCAGTGAGGAGCAACTGCGTCACGCAAAGGGTGGTGAGTGTCTGCAATAAGTTGCCAGACGAGCTGGTGATGGCTGGTACAATTCCAATACTTTTAAGGAATTTGGATGTGCATTTGAATAGGAAGGGTTTAGAGAGACATGGGTCAAGTGCATGCAATCGTGGCTGGATCAGTTGAGGATATCTGTTCGGAATGGATGAGCAAGACCGAAGATTGTGTTTTCAGTGCTGTCCATATCTAATGGCTCTATGATATTGCAGGTGAAATGATAAAAGAGATGAATAAAATAATGAAGTAAAATTGTCTGAAGTTGTTAAATTCAAACAACTTCAGATAATATTATTTCAATTATTTTACTTACCTTTTTTATTTGCGTTTTTCTCACTGTTGTGTACCTCTTATTTCTTGATTGTCTCTCTTTCTGTCGCTTCCCACTCTGTCAATACATTTTTCCTCTCTTCTGCCCGCTTTGCTACGCTTCTCCCCTGTTTTCCATTTTGTCTCTGTTTTCCACATCCCCCACATATTTTGTCACGTAACACTGGCTTTAGCCTTGGTCATTCGCGGCTCCTAATCTCCCTTTAATCTCTCCGTGCACTGTCATTATCACCTTTGCATCTGGAGGCTTGACTCACCTTCTCTCACCCTGGTGTTAATAGCTCTGTAAATCTCCCCTTTTTTGAAAATCTTTAACACAGGGTCAGTTAGACTCGAAACGTCAGCTCTTTTCTCTCCTTGCAGATGGTGCCAGACCTGCTGAGATTTTCCAGCATTTTCTCTTTTGGTTTCGAATTCCAGCATCTGCAGTAATTTGCTTTTAGTAATGACACTGTGATATTGCTGGGGATATGATGACTCCAGTGTCGATGCATGAGAGGTGAGCAAGCGAATGAATTCCCTCTGGAAGTCGCGGGAAATGTAGTATCAGAGATCCAGGAAAATGAGTTGAACAAATCTTTGAAGTGAATTGAAGCCTGAATTCTGGGTCTCCTCCGAGACTGTGCCAGGTCGACTTTTTACTTTATATATTTCATGTTTGGCATTTCTTTGTGTTAACAATTGAGACTGATTGATTTGCTGCAGACAACATCCACCAGTCATCATGGGTACGGTGATCGAGTTGTGCGTCTATCCCTGTCAAATGTTTTATTGCGCCGCTGAGGCTTTCTGCTTGGTGGTTTTGTGGTTTCGTGGGACACATTGTTTGGAAATACAGCAACGCAGCTGAGATCCGGCATAGGACCAACGAGTTGATGTTCCATGACAGCGATGGTCGGCTTTCAAATGAATACACTTCTGAATCGATCATGTGACAAGTTCTTGCAGACGGTGAAAGCAAAAACCACGACCAACCTTGACACAGCACAGCGGACGAGACGAGCGCTGCGCATGGTCAGTGCGGGGATTGAACCCACGACCTTGGCGTTATTAGCACCACGCTCTAACCAGCTGAGCTAACCGACCGACGTAGCCTTTTGGTCAAAACAAAGGCTTATATTGCCTGCGCTCACAACCACGGCGGCTATTCGTTTTCTGATTTGCAATCGATCGCACGATCGTATGAAGTATTTCCTTCCATTGCAAAGTTTTTTAACAAAAAAACATTGACTTTACCGAACGCGCACACTCGAGCTAACCATTTGCTCTGATATCCAAAATTAAGCACAATGTTCGGACGCATGCAATTTCAATCGCAATGCCACCAGCTCAGCTGCAGCTTGTCATGTTGACAAATATCATCTGCTTGAAACGTACCTTCAACGATCGCTCACTGTGCTTCTGGAAACTCACAGACCTTTGGAGTCAGGGTTATGTGCTGCTGATAAACTGCTGCGAACCTTATGCCAAATGCTTTGGAATTGTAACCCAACTGTGGGATTCTTTCTGCTCCCGAAGGACGCAGTTGCTTTAGAGTCAGCAACAGCGCAGAACTCAATTGCACGTTTTGCTCAATGACTCATGTTGCTTTTGCAATCTTCGTTTGACAGCATATTTAGCGGGTTATCACGCCTTCCTGCAGCGTTTGTCAGCGACAGATCAGCTGCTAAGATGACTGCTTCAGACAGCATGCTACATCTTACATTTGAAAATGGAAAAGGTGCAAACGCTTACAGGCTGAACACTCTCTCACTATTTTGCCTGGCGCGTCAGAGGCTGGGAGCTGACCTTATGAAGGTTTTTCAATCATGAGGGGCATTTTTCGGGTAAATAGATAAGTTCGTTTCGCTCAGGTGGGGCAGTGCAGCACGGCAGGGTATAAATCTGGTGTGGGAGGGTGAGAATTCGACAGGCAGTGAGGAGCAACGGCGTCACGCAAAGGGTGGTGAGTGTCTGCAATAAGTTGCCGGACGAGCTGGTGATGGCTGGTACAATTCCAATACTTTTAAGGAATTTGGATGTGTATTTGAATAGGAAGGGTTTAGAGAGACACGGGTCAAGTGCATGCAATCGTGGCTGGATCAGTTGAGGATATCTGCTCGGAATGGACGAGCCAGACCGAAGATTGTGTTTTCAGTGCTGTCCATATCTAATGGCTCTATGATATTGCAGGTGAAATGATAAAAGAGATGAATAAAATAATGAAGTAAAATTGTTTGAAGTTGTTAAATTCAAACAACTTCAGATAATTTTATTTCAATTATTTTACTTACCTTTTTTATTTGCGTTTTTCTCACTGTTGTGTACCTCTTATTTCTTGCTTGTCTCTCTTTCTGTCGCTTGCCACTCTGTCAATACATTTTTCCTCTCCTCTTGCCGCTTTGCTACGCTTCTCCCCTGTTTTCCATTTTTGTCTCTGTTTCACACATCCCCCACATATTTTGTCACGTAACACTGGCTTCAGCCTTGGTCATTCGCGGCTCCTAATCTCCCTTTAATCTCTCCGTGCACTGTCATTATCACCTTTGCATCTGGAGCCTTGACTCACCTTCTCTCACCCTGGTGTCAATTGCTCTGTAAATCTCCCCTTTTTTGAAAATCTTTACCAAAGGGTCAGTTAGACTCGAAACGTCAACTCTTTTCTCTCCTTGCAGATGGTGCCAGACCTGCTGAGATTTTCCAGCATTTTCTCTTTTGGTTTCGAATTCCAGCATCTGCAGTAATTTGCTTTTAGTAATGACACTGTGATATTGCTGGGGATATGATGACTCCAGTGTCGATGCATGAGAGGTGAGCAAGCGAATGAATTCCCTCTGGAAGTCGCGGGAAATGTAGTATCAGAGATCCAGGAAAATGAGTTGAACAAATCTTTGAAGTGAATTGAAGCCTGAATTCTGGGTCTCCTCCGAGACTGTGCCAGGTCGACTTTTTACTTTATATATTTCATGTTTGGCATTTCTTTGTGTTAACAATTGAGACTGATTGATTTGCTGCAGACAACATCCACCAGTCATCATGGGTACGGTGATCGAGTTGTGCGTCTATCCCTGTCAAATGTTTTATTGCGCCGCTGAGGCTTTCTGCTTGGTGATTTTGTGGTTTCGTGGGACACATTGTTTGGAAATACAGCAACGCAGCTGAGATCCGGCATAGGACCAACGAGTTGATGTTCCATGACAGCGATGGTCGGCTTTCAAATGAATACACTTCTGAATCGATCATGTGACAAGTTCTTGCAGACGGTGAAAGCAAAAACCACGACCAACCTTGACACAGCACAGCGGACGAGAGGAGCGCTGCGCATGGTCAGTGCGGGGATTGAACCCACGACCTTGGCGTTATTAGCACCACGCTCTAACCAGCTGAGCTAACCGACCGACGTAGCCTCTTCGTCAAAACAAAGGCTTATATTGCCTGCGCTCACAACCACGGCGGCTATTCGTTTTCTGATTTGCAATCGATCGCACGATCGTATGAAGTATTTCCTTCCATTGCAAAGTTTTTTAACAAAAAAACATTGACTTTACCGAACGCGCACACTCGAGCTAACCATTTGCTCTGATATCCAAAATTAAGCACAATGTTCGGACGCATGCAATTTCAATCGCAATGCCACCAGCTCAGCTGCAGCTTGTCATGTTGACAAATATCATCTGCTTGAAACGTACCTTCAACGATCGCTCACTGTGCTTCTGGAAACTCACAGACCTTTGGAGTCAGGGTTATGTGCTGCTGATAAACTGCTGCGAACCTTATGCCAAATGCTTTGGAATTGTAACCCAACTGTGGGATTCTTTCTGCTCCCGAAGGACGCAGTTGCTTTAGAGTCAGCAACAGCGCAGAACTCAATTGCACGTTTTGCTCAATGACTCATGTTGCTTTTGCAATCTTCGTTTGACAGCATATTTAGCGGGTTATCACGCCTTCTTGCAGCGTTTGTCAGCGACAGATCAGCTGCTAAGATGACTGCTTCAGACAGCATGCTACATCTTACATTTGAAAATGGAAAAGGTGCAAACGCTTACAGGCTGAACACTCTCTCACTATTTTGCCTGGCGCGTCAGAGGCTGGGAGCTGACCTTATGAAGGTTTTTCAATCATGAGGGGCATTTTTCGGGTAAATAGATAAGTTCGTTTCGCTCAGGTGGGGCAGTGCAGCACGGCAGGGTATAAATCTGGTGTGGGAGGGTGAGAATTCGACAGGCAGTGAGGAGCAACGGCGTCACGCAAAGGGTGGTGAGTGTCTGCAATAAGTTGCCGGACGAGCTGGTGATGGCTGGTACAATTCCAATACTTTTAAGGAATTTGGATGTGTATTTGAATAGGAAGGGTTTAGAGAGACACGGGTCAAGTGCATGCAATCGTGGCTGGATCAGTTGAGGATATCTGCTCGGAATGGACGAGCCAGACCGAAGATTGTGTTTTCAGTGCTGTCCATATCTAATGGCTCTATGATATTGCAGGTGAAATGATAAAAGAGATGAATAAAATAATGAAGTAAAATTGTCTGAAGTTGTTAAATTCAAACAACTTCAGATAATTTTATTTCAATTATTTTACTTACCTTTTTTATTTGCGTTTTTCTCACTGTTGTGTACCTCTTATTTCTTGCTTGTCTCTCTTTCTGTCGCTTGCCACTCTGTCAATACATTTTTCCTCTCCTCTTGCCGCTTTGCTACGCTTCTCCCCTGTTTTCCATTTTTGTCTCTGTTTCACACATCCCCCACATATTTTGTCACGTAACACTGGCTTCAGCCTTGGTCATTCGCGGCTCCTAATCTCCCTTTAATCTCTCCGTGCACTGTCATTATCACCTTTGCATCTGGAGCCTTGACTCACCTTCTCTCAGCCTGGTGTCAATTGCTCTGTAAATCTCCCCTTTTTTGAAAATCTTTACCAAAGGGTCAGTTAGACTCGAAACGTCAACTCTTTTCTCTCCTTGCAGATGGTGCCAGACCTGCTGAGATTTTCCAGCATTTTCTCTTTTGGTTTCGAATTCCAGCATCTGCAGTAATTTGCTTTTAGTAATGACACTGTGATATTGCTGGGGATATGATGACTCCAGTGTCGATGCATGAGAGGTGAGCAAGCGAATGAATTCCCTCTGGAAGTCGCGGGAAATGTAGTATCAGAGATCCAGGAAAATGAGTTGAACAAATCTTTGAAGTGAATTGAAGCCTGAATTCTGGGTCTCCTCCGAGACTGTGCCAGGTCGACTTTTTACTTTATATATTTCATGTTTGGCATTTCTTTGTGTTAACAATTGAGACTGATTGATTTGCTGCAGACAACATCCACCAGTCATCATGGGTACGGTGATCGAGTTGTGCGTCTATCCCTGTCAAATGTTTTATTGCGCCGCTGAGGCTTTCTGCTTGGTGGTTTTGTGGTTTCGTGGGACACATTGTTTGGAAATACAGCAACGCAGCTGAGATCCGGCATAGGACCAACGAGTTGATGTTCCATGACAGCGATGGTCGGCTTTCAAATGAATACACTTCTGAATCGATCATGTGACAAGTTCTTGCAGACGGTGAAAGCAAAAACCACGACCAACCTTGACACAGCACAGCGGACGAGACGAGCGCTGCGCATGGTCAGTGCGGGGATTGAACCCACGACCTTGGCGTTATTAGCACCACGCTCTAACCAGCTGAGCTAACCGACCGACGTAGCCTTTTGGTCAAAACAAAGGCTTATATTGCCTGCGCTCACAACCACGGCGGCTATTCGTTTTCTGATTTGCAATCGATCGCACGATCGTATGAAGTATTTCCTTCCATTGCAAAGTTTTTTAACAAAAAAACATTGACTTTACCGAACGCGCACACTCGAGCTAACCATTTGCTCTGATATCCAAAATTAAGCACAATGTTCGGACGCATGCAATTTCAATCGCAATGCCACCAGCTCAGCTGCAGCTTGTCATGTTGACAAATATCATCTGCTTGAAACGTACCTTCAACGATCGCTCACTGTGCTTCTGGAAACTCACAGACCTTTGGAGTCAGGGTTATGTGCTGCTGATAAACTGCTGCGAACCTTATGCCAAATGCTTTGGAATTGTAACCCAACTGTGGGATTCTTTCTGCTCCCGAAGGACGCAGTTGCTTTAGAGTCAGCAACAGCGCAGAACTCGATTGCACGTTTTGCTCAATGACTCATGTTGCTTTTGCAATCTTCGTTTGACAGCATATTTAGCGGGTTATCACGCCTTCCTGCAGCGTTTGTCAGCGACAGATCAGCTGCTAAGATGACTGCTTCAGACAGCATGCTACATCTTACATTTGAAAATGGAAAAGGTGCAAACGCTTACAGGCTGAACACTCTCTCACTATTTTGCCTGGCGCGTCAGAGGCTGGGAGCTGACCTTATGAAGGTTTTTCAATCATGAGGGGCATTTTTCGGGTAAATAGATAAGTTCGTTTCGCTCAGGTGGGGCAGTGCAGCACGGCAGGGTATAAATCTGGTGTGGGAGGGTGAGAATTCGACAGGCAGTGAGGAGCAACGGCGTCACGCAAAGGGTGGTGAGTGTCTGCAATAAGTTGCCGGACGAGCTGGTGATGGCTGGTACAATTCCAATACTTTTAAGGAATTTGGATGTGTATTTGAATAGGAAGGGTTTAGAGAGTCACGGGTCAAGTGCATGCAATCGTGGCTGGATCAGTTGAGGATATCTGCTCGGAATGGACGAGCCAGACCGAAGATTGTGTTTTCAGTGCTGTCCATATCTAATGGCTCTATGATATTGCAGGTGAAATGATAAAAGAGATGAATAAAATAATGAAGTAAAATTGTTTGAAGTTGTTAAATTCAAACAACTTCAGATAATTTTATTTCAATTATTTTACTTACCTTTTTTATTTGCGTTTTTCTCACTGTTGTGTACCTCTTATTTCTTGCTTGTCTCTCTTTCTGTCGCTTGCCACTCTGTCAATACATTTTTCCTCTCCTCTTGCCGCTTTGCTACGCTTCTCCCCTGTTTTCCATTTTTGTCTCTGTTTCACACATCCCCCACATATTTTGTCACGTAACACTGGCTTCAGCCTTGGTCATTCGCGGCTCCTAATCTCCCTTTAATCTCTCCGTGCACTGTCATTATCACCTTTGCATCTGGAGCCTTGACTCACCTTCTCTCAGCCTGGTGTCAATTGCTCTGTAAATCTCCCCTTTTTTGAAAATCTTTACCAAAGGGTCAGTTAGACTCGAAACGTCAACTCTTTTCTCTCCTTGCAGATGGTGCCAGACCTGCTGAGATTTTCCAGCATTTTCTCTTTTGGTTTCGAATTCCAGCATCTGCAGTAATTTGCTTTTAGTAATGACACTGTGATATTGCTGGGGATATGATGACTCCAGTGTCGATGCATGAGAGGTGAGCAAGCGAATGAATTCCCTCTGGAAGTCGCGGGAAATGTAGTATCAGAGATCCAGGAAAATGAGTTGAACAAATCTTTGAAGTGAATTGAAGCCTGAATTCTGGGTCTCCTCCGAGACTGTGCCAGGTCGACTTTTTACTTTATATATTTCATGTTTGGCATTTCTTTGTGTTAACAATTGAGACTGATTGATTTGCTGCAGACAACATCCACCAGTCATCATGGGTACGGTGATCGAGTTGTGCGTCTATCCCTGTCAAATGTTTTATTGCGCCGCTGAGGCTTTCTGCTTGGTGGTTTTGTGGTTTCGTGGGACACATTGTTTGGAAATACAGCAACGCAGCTGAGATCCGGCATAGGACCAACGAGTTGATGTTCCATGACAGCGATGGTCGGCTTTCAAATGAATACACTTCTGAATCGATCATGTGACAAGTTCTTGCAGACGGTGAAAGCAAAAACCACGACCAACCTTGACACAGCACAGCGGACGAGACGAGCGCTGCGCATGGTCAGTGCGGGGATTGAACCCACGACCTTGGCGTTATTAGCACCACGCTCTAACCAGCTGAGCTAACCGACCGACGTAGCCTTTTGGTCAAAACAAAGGCTTATATTGCCTGCGCTCACAACCACGGCGGCTATTCGTTTTCTGATTTGCAATCGATCGCACGATCGTATGAAGTATTTCCTTCCATTGCAAAGTTTTTTAACAAAAAAACATTGACTTTACCGAACGCGCACACTCGAGCTAACCATTTGCTCTGATATCCAAAATTAAGCACAATGTTCGGACGCATGCAATTTCAATCGCAATGCCACCAGCTCAGCTGCAGCTTGTCATGTTGACAAATATCATCTGCTTGAAACGTACCTTCAACGATCGCTCACTGTGCTTCTGGAAACTCACAGACCTTTGGAGTCAGGGTTATGTGCTGCTGATAAACTGCTGCGAACCTTATGCCAAATGCTTTGGAATTGTAACCCAACTGTGGGATTCTTTCTGCTCCCGAAGGACGCAGTTGCTTTAGAGTCAGCAACAGCGCAGAACTCAATTGCACGTTTTGCTCAATGACTCATGTTGCTTTTGCAATCTTCGTTTGACAGCATATTTAGCGGGTTATCACGCCTTCCTGCAGCGTTTGTCAGCGACAGATCAGCTGCTAAGATGACTGCTTCATTCAGAATGCTACATCCTACATTTGAAAATGGAAAAGGTGCAAACGCTTACAGGCGGAACACTCTCTCACTATTTTGCCTGGCGCGTCAGAGGCTGGGAGCTGACCTTATGAAGGTTTTTCAATCATGAGGGGCATTTTTCGGGTAAATAGATAAGTTCGTTTCGCTCAGGTGGGGCAGTGCAGCACGGCAGGGTATAAATCTGGTGTGGGAGGGTGAGAATTCGACAGGCAGTGAGGAGCAACGGCGTCACGCAAAGGGTGGTGAGTGTCTGCAATAAGTTGCCGGACGAGCTGGTGATGGCTGGTACAATTCCAATACTTTTAAGGAATTTGGATGTGTATTTGAATAGGAAGGGTTTAGAGAGTCACGGGTCAAGTGCATGCAATCGTGGCTGGATCAGTTGAGGATATCTGCTCGGAATGGACGAGCCAGACCGAAGATTGTGTTTTCAGTGCTGTCCATATCTAATGGCTCTATGATATTGCAGGTGAAATGATAAAAGAGATGAATAAAATAATGAAGTAAAATTGTCTGAAGTTGTTAAATTCAAACAACTTCAGATAATTTTATTTCAATTATTTTACTTACCTTTTTTATTTGCGTTTTTCTCACTGTTGTGTACCTCTTATTTCTTGCTTGTCTCTCTTTCTGTCGCTTGCCACTCTGTCAATACATTTTTCCTCTCCTCTTGCCGCTTTGCTACGCTTCTCCCCTGTTTTCCATTTTTGTCTCTGTTTCACACATCCCCCACATATTTTGTCACGTAACACTGGCTTCAGCCTTGGTCATTCGCGGCTCCTAATCTCCCTTTAATCTCTCCGTGCACTGTCATTATCACCTTTGCATCTGGAGCCTTGACTCACCTTCTCTCAGCCTGGTGTCAATTGCTCTGTAAATCTCCCCTTTTTTGAAAATCTTTACCAAAGGGTCAGTTAGACTCGAAACGTCAACTCTTTTCTCTCCTTGCAGATGGTGCCAGACCTGCTGAGATTTTCCAGCATTTTCTCTTTTGGTTTCGAATTCCAGCATCTGCAGTAATTTGCTTTTAGTAATGACACTGTGATATTGCTGGGGATATGATGACTCCAGTGTCGATGCATGAGAGGTGAGCAAGCGAATGAATTCCCTCTGGAAGTCGCGGGAAATGTAGTATCAGAGATCCAGGAAAATGAGTTGAACAAATCTTTGAAGTGAATTGAAGCCTGAATTCTGGGTCTCCTCCGAGACTGTGCCAGGTCGACTTTTTACTTTATATATTTCATGTTTGGCATTTCTTTGTGTTAACAATTGAGACTGATTGATTTGCTGCAGACAACATCCACCAGTCATCATGGGTACGGTGATCGAGTTGTGCGTCTATCCCTGTCAAATGTTTTATTGCGCCGCTGAGGCTTTCTGCTTGGTGGTTTTGTGGTTTCGTGGGACACATTGTTTGGAAATACAGCAACGCAGCTGAGATCCGGCATAGGACCAACGAGTTGATGTTCCATGACAGCGATGGTCGGCTTTCAAATGAATACACTTCTGAATCGATCATGTGACAAGTTCTTGCAGACGGTGAAAGCAAAAACCACGACCAACCTTGACACAGCACAGCGGACGAGACGAGCGCTGCGCATGGTCAGTGCGGGGATTGAACCCACGACCTTGGCGTTATTAGCACCACGCTCTAACCAGCTGAGCTAACCGACCGACGTAGCCTTTTGGTCAAAACAAAGGCTTATATTGCCTGCGCTCACAACCACGGCGGCTATTCGTTTTCTGATTTGCAATCGATCGCACGATCGTATGAAGTATTTCCTTCCATTGCAAAGTTTTTTAACAAAAAAACATTGACTTTACCGAACGCGCACACTCGAGCTAACCATTTGCTCTGATATCCAAAATTAAGCACAATGTTCGGACGCATGCAATTTCAATCGCAATGCCACCAGCTCAGCTGCAGCTTGTCATGTTGACAAATATCATCTGCTTGAAACGTACCTTCAACGATCGCTCACTGTGCTTCTGGAAACTCACAGACCTTTGGAGTCAGGGTTATGTGCTGCTGATAAACTGCTGCGAACCTTATGCCAAATGCTTTGGAATTGTAACCCAACTGTGGGATTCTTTCTGCTCCCGAAGGACGCAGTTGCTTTAGAGTCAGCAACAGCGCAGAACTCAATTGCACGTTTTGCTCAATGACTCATGTTGCTTTTGCAATCTTCGTTTGACAGCATATTTAGCGGGTTATCACGCCTTCCTGCAGCGTTTGTCAGCGACAGATCAGCTGCTAAGATGACTGCTTCATTCAGAATGCTACATCCTACATTTGAAAATGGAAAAGGTGCAAACGCTTACAGGCGGAACACTCTCTCACTATTTTGCCTGGCGCGTCAGAGGCTGGGAGCTGACCTTATGAAGGTTTTTCAATCATGAGGGGCATTTTTCGGGTAAATAGATAAGTTCGTTTCGCTCAGGTGGGGCAGTGCAGCACGGCAGGGTATAAATCTGGTGTGGGAGGGTGAGAATTCGACAGGCAGTGAGGAGCAACGGCGTCACGCAAAGGGTGGTGAGTGTCTGCAATAAGTTGCCGGACGAGCTGGTGATGGCTGGTACAATTCCAATACTTTTAAGGAATTTGGATGTGTATTTGAATAGGAAGGGTTTAGAGAGTCACGGGTCAAGTGCATGCAATCGTGGCTGGATCAGTTGAGGATATCTGCTCGGAATGGACGAGCCAGACCGAAGATTGTGTTTTCAGTGCTGTCCATATCTAATGGCTCTATGATATTGCAGGTGAAATGATAAAAGAGATGAATAAAATAATGAAGTAAAATTGTCTGAAGTTGTTAAATTCAAACAACTTCAGATAATTTTATTTCAATTATTTTACTTACCTTTTTTATTTGCGTTAACTGTCTCCAATCAAAATTGCTGTTCTCATCTCAAGGGAAATCTGTCCGATTCCACATCCTCCATGTCTAAATAACACCAGAACCTAAGAATTTCGATATCTCTAAAGCTGTCCAGTCCCGAATACTCTCTGTATGTGTCTTTTTCCTTCCAGTCTATACAACCCTCTTTATCTCTGTAATCTGCTCCATTCCCTATATAGTCCCTGTCAGTATAAACCAGCATTGTCTTACCACTATCCGTATCCCTATAAACTGCTCCATCCCTCCCAACCTCCCCATCTCCATGAACTCCTGCAGGCCCTACAGGTCTCCACATTTCTGTAACCTCCTGTGGCTCGATGGTCGTCCCTCCTTTTCAAACCACCTGCAGTCCCTACATCCCTCCCAATCTGGGTCCCCTGCTCCAGATCAGACCATTGCTGTCTCTGTAAACACCTCCACTCCTGACAACTCTTCCCATTTGTGTAGCCTCGTTCAGACCCCATGCTCTCCAGCTCCCTGCATCCTCTTCCTGCATTGCAATAAAAATCATGGTTATGTAAAATCCACCAGTGCTTAAACCTTCCCCAACTCAGTAACCTCTTGCAGTTTTAACAAAACACCTAAACTGTGAAACCTTTCATTTTGCTACACTCCTCTCTCCCTCCCTCCTCAAATGCGTTCTTCACCATGTAACCTCCCAATTACTGAATCCTCCTTTTGGCACCGCAACATTCCGAATGTCTGCAAAATCCTTCTGTCCTGATATCCCTCCCTATCTCTGTAACCACCCCCCCCCCCCCCACCCACCAGTGCCCTTTTGGGGAACATGGCAGAGGGGAGAAGATTTGTAGAGTCCGGGTCATGTTTCGGAGGAAGAATCCTGGGCATTACAGATTTAGTCTTATGTTTGTGATGTGCAGATTATTTGAAAGGACTCTGACAGACAGGATTTATGACTACTTGGAAAACCATAGTTAAATTTGAGACAGTCAGCACGGGTTTGTGAGGGGCAGGTCATGCCTCACAAACCTTATTGAATTCTTTGAAAATATGGCAGAATATGTTGAAGATCATTCAGAAAATAAGGAGGCATGGGATACAGGGAAATCTGTCTGTCTGGATACAGGATTGGATGGCCCAGAGAAGACAGGGTATGGCAGCAGATGGACAGCATTGAGCCTGGAGATCAGTGACCAGAGGTGTTCTGTAACATTCGGCTTTGGGAACCTGCTCTCTGTGATTTTTATGAAAGATTTGGATGTGGATGTTGGAGAGTGGGTTAATAAGGTTGCCAGTCACACGAAGGTTGGTGGAGAGGTGGGTAATGTGGAGGGCTGTTGTAGGTTGCAATGTGACATTGACAGGAGGCAGAGCTGGGCTGAAAATGGCAAATGGAGTTCAAGCTGGAAAAGTGTGAAGTGATTCATTCTGGAAGGTAGAATTTGAATACAGAATACAGGGTGAAAGGCAGAATGATTGGCAGTGTGAAGGAACAGAGAGACCATGGGGTCTGTGTCCATAGATCCCTCAAAGTTGCCTCGCAGGTTGATAGGGTTGTAAAAAAGGCATATGTTGTGTTGGCTTTTCTGAGCAAGGGGATTGATTTTAAGAGCCGTGAGGTTTTACTGCGTCTTTATAGCGTCCTGGTGAGACCACACTTGGAATATTGTGTTCAGTTCTGGTCCCCTCATTACAGGACGGATGTGCAAGTTTTAGAGACCGCACACAGGAGATTTACTAGGATGCTGCCTGGAACGGAGTGCATTTCTTCTGAAGAAAGGTTGAGGGAACCTTTTCTCATTGGAGTGAAGAAAGGGGTGGGCCAAGGTGGTAGAGGAGAAGAAGATGATGAGACACAGAGAGGGTGAGTAGTCAGAGATTATTGCATAAATGGCTATTACAAGGGTTTCAATTTTAAGGTAAATGGAGGATGGATAAAAGGATAGAGAATGGTAGGTGGTTAGAATGCACTGACTATAATGGTAGTAAAATTAGATACTTTCGGGCCATTTAATGGACTCTTGGATAGGCACATGGATGATAGTAAAATGAAGAGTATGGAAGTTAATTTGGTCTTACATTCGGATAAAAGGTTGGCATGGCATCATGGCCGAAGGGTCTTGTGCTGTACTGTTCTGTGTTCTACATTCCATATGGTAAATGGGGAATAAGCTCAAATCAGTGTAAAAGGATATGGCATTCAGGAGAAGCTATTCAACTGGATACGAAATTGGCTTGATGATTGGAGACAGAGGGTGATGGGAGACATGTTGTTTTTCTGACTGGAGGCATGTGATCAGTGGTGTAGTGGGTTCACTGTTGTTTGTCATTTGGATAAACAATTTGGATGGGAATATTGGTTTCCTGGTAAGTAAGCTTCTTGGGTGACACTGACATTGGTGGGAAATTGGACTGTGGAGAAGGTTATCTGTGATACAACAGGATGAACAGTACTGCTGGGATAGTGGGCTGAAGAATAGCAGATGGAGTTTAATTAGATAAACGTGAAGTGTTCCTTTTTGGTGAAACAAACCAGCGTGGGAAATGTACAGTTATTGTTCGGGCCCTGGGTGGTGTTGTTAGTCAGAGACACGGGGATGCAGGTACACAGTTCTTTGAAATTTGCATCACAGGCAGGCAGGCTGGTGAAGCGGGCGCTTGGGAAAGTTACCTTCATTGGGCAGGGTATTGAGAGTAGGAGTTGGGATGTCATGTTGTATCTGTACAGGACATTGGTGAGGCCACCATAAGTGCATTGCTGATCAGTAGGAAAAACTCATCAGGTTGACTTCCCTGCTTTAGGGAAGGACAACAGATATTCTCACCTGATCTGGCCGACATTTGACTTCAGACACACCGCAAGAGGGCTGACTCTGAGCTGCCCTCTGGGTAACTAAGAGTAGTGTCAAAGAATGCTAGTCCAGGCAGTGACACCCACATCCCATAAATGAATAAATAAAAATACATATGTCCCTTTCTACCTCTGCAAACAACTCCAGCTGCAACAATCTGTCCTTAGTTTGAAACACACTTCAGGCCCCGACCACTCTCTGTAACACTCTCACCACCTCCAGCACCTTTGTCTCTCCCTGTTCCTATTGTGACATTATATCCTCACAGGGATTCCTCTTCCAACTGCCCTCCTCCTGCGAGCAAACCCTTTGCAACCCCTTCAACACTTACTCCTAATGTACTCCCGCACTTCAGGATTTTAAGTACTTTGTGGTGATCTTCTCAGCCTCATAATCTAATGTGATCCATTTTGTTCTGAGTGAGGGGCAGGTGTGAGTTTCTTGTTGAGCTTTTGTCTGTTTCAATGGAATATCCTTTTGTTGAGTGATTTACACTGTTCTTTCAAATGTTTACCACTGTTCATTTACGCACACACATGTTTCAGTCTGTTTAGATTGTTTAGCTTGGTCAGTTCTCCTCTCAAACTCATGAAATTGGCAATTTTTGTTTTTAGATGTAGCTTGTCCTTTCTGTGATTCACTTTAAAATTTTATATTTCTTTAAAATGTACTTTATCACAATTTCCAAGAGGATCTCTCAAGGTGACATTACTCATTCACTAAGTTTCATCACACAACGGTCGATCTGGCATTTTTACATCCTTAGCCAGATGCACAATGTGTTACTTAAAGAAACGCTGAAAACAATCTCCGAACTTCCCTTCCAATATCACTTTTGTCAGTGTGATTGTCAAGATTATATGAATTTTGAATTTTCACTGAATTGTCATTCTTAAAAATTCCAGTGAGTTCCTGTTTAATGCAGTGGTGAGCAATGAAATGTTCTTCAGTGGCCTAAAACTGTTCTGCTGCATATGTCCTTGGCAAGTAGTAGCCAGAATTGACATTCAAACTGTCTCTACTTCATGATCTGAGACCAAATGCTTTCTCTATAATGCCTTTGTTACCCATTATTGTCAGCGTTGTCCACTTTGCCTGAGTTTCCACAAGGTTGTGATCCATTGAATATTCATGTCCACTTGTTTTCACCCTGTAACCACGTCACCCTGGTGTTTAATTCTCTTCTATCTCGGTGTCACAAATCCATCTACCTTATGGCAGAGACTTTGTCCATTCCAAAAAACAAACATAATTTACTGTTTCCTCCAATTTCCTGCCACAAATTGATTCACTGACGTAGTTTTAGTTCAACTTGGTCCCATCCTGTTCCTTTCTGCTTGTCTTCAGCCACATCCCCATGCTGTTCCAAAGCTTCACCTTTTGGATTTGGAAATCGCCTTTCACCTGAGCCCTGTCCCTGCATCCTCTCTGTCAGTTTGAAGCCCTGTCCCTATACCTACCCACATGATTGGCCAGGACACTGGTCTCAGCACACTTCCAGTGGGACCATCCGAATGGTTTATTTTTAAACTCAGCTATGGGATGTGGGTGTCTCTGACTGACCAGCCTTTCTTGCCCAGCCCTCGCTGCCCTTGAGCTGAGTTACTTGCTCAGCCATCTCAGAGGCAAACACTTTGCTGTGGGGATATCGTACAGACCACGTGAGGATGGCAGATGTCCCCGAGTGTACTTTTGATGAACAAACATTGTTTTGGACATCAGCAATGATTTCGTACTTATTCATGGATTGTTAATTGCAATTGATGATGTTGAGATTGAAACTTGCCTCTACTGAACATTGGGTGAGCTTTTGGATACATGCTCTCGCAATAGTACGAGGCCATCTCTTCACCTGCTCAAAGGTTGCTCATTCCTGAGCACTGATACCAGGGCATCAGGTACCTAAACCTGTTCTTCCTACATGATTGTTTCGTTATGAAATCTTCCTGCCCTCTGGTGAGATCACTCAGCCTTACTCCATGTGGTATCCCTCACTGTGAGGGTCTAATTGCTGCCTCCGTCAGTGTCTCTCACTCTTGCAGTTACTTCAGAACCTGAGCAAATTGAAGTCTTCACTCCAGAGAGACGCAGCAGCATAGGCCAGGGATGGAGACAGGGTTTTTCAGATCTCTGATGGACTTAGTGACATTCTCCATGTGTAGCCCTCACGGGATCAGTCTAATTTCCCATACTGTCTATTCCTCTGACTCCTGTGGGTATTAGGAAGGGCCTGACTCAAATAGACTTCCCAGCTGCTGGGTGTCTCGTCCATCGCCACATTGAGGATGGTTGATCAGCCAGGGAGACAAAAGGAATGGAGATTTGGAGTCTTCAATAAATCCTGCAGTGAGGTAAGATCACTCGCAGTGAACAGAGCAGAGAGCAAAGAGAGAGCTCCAAACATCTGTTAACAAAACATGACATAGATACAGTGCTGGAAGGGGAGCACATTACAGACACACTCCAGGCTCAATCAACACCCCTATTGTAAGTTCTGTTGTGCTAATACTCGCTACTCTGCAACACTCTATCTATGACATGTCTTGGTGATTCGTGTCTTCAATAATTTGTGACTCCTATAACAATTCCTGTCCAGGTAACCTCCTCCTTTCCCGATACTCCCTCCACATATTTGGATTGTACTGCATTCCAGACTACCAACCCTATCGCTGTAACTTGCTTCAGTGTCTATAACGTGCCTTATCTCAGTGGTCTCCTCGTCCAATAACAGGAGACAGGGTCATGCAGCACGGAAACGGTTCCTTCGATCCAACTAGTCCATGCTGACCAGAGTCCCTGAACGAGTTGTGTTTCCCTGCACTGGACCCATATCCGTTCAAACCTTCTCCTCTCCATGTACCTGCCCAAATGTCTTTTGCATATTGTTATTGTACTTTTCTCTACCACTTGCCCTCGGAACCCATTCCATACCTACACCATCCTCTTTGTGGAAAACATCTCCTCCAAACCCTTTTAAGTATTTTCCTCTCCCATCTCCTTCTTATGCCCTCCAGAACACACAACATAAGAACATGACAGTGCAGTACAGGCCCATCGGCCCTCAATGTGTGTCAACCTATGGAGTCAATCTGAAGCCCATCTAACCTTCCCTAATCCACTATCTTCCATATTTCTATCCAATGACCGTTTAAATGCCCTTAACGTTGGCGAGTCTACCACAGTTTCAGGCCATGTATTCCATGCCCTGACTATTCTGAGTAAAGAACCTACCTCTGGCATCTGTCTGATATCTATTAATTAATATTAATCTTATTTCCTACCTCAGCATAAAGCTATTTGCCCTCATGCTAGGCATCTCCATCTGAGGGAAAAGGCTCTCACTGTCCAAACCATGTCATCCTCTGATTATCTTATCTATCTCAATTAATTGGCCTTAAACTCTTCTCTCAAACAAAAAAAAACAGATTCAAGTCCCTCAGCCTTCCTCACAACACCTTCCCTCGGAACCCTTTCCAAATATTTTAACATCTTTCTTCTAATGCGGTGACCTGGACAATAGGCAACACTCCAAATGCGGCCACACCAGAGTTTTGTACAGCTGCTGTATTTTCACATGGTTCCGAAACTCAATCCCTGTACCAATAAAACCTCACATGCTGAATGCCTTCTCAACAACAGTATTAAACTGGGTGGCAGCTTTCAGAGATCCATGTATATGGACACAGTGATTGATCTCTCTGCTCATCTGCACTACCAAGTTCTGCTTTACCCACAGCCACCTGTTTGGTCACCTCAAAAAAGTCAACAAGGTTTGTGAGGGATGATCTACCCTTCACAAATCCGTGATGACTATGTCTTATCAACGTATTCATCTCCAGATGATTAAAAATGCTAGCTTTTACAAGCCTTCCCAACACGTTACCCAGAATCGAAGTCAGGCTCACAGCTCTAGAATTACCAGGTTTGTCTCTATTCCCCTTCTTGGTCAAGGGGACAACATTTGCTGTCCTCCAGCCTTCTGAAACTATTCCTGAAGACAAGGACAGCATAAAGGTCAAAGCCAAAGGATCAGCAATCTCCTTACTGGCCTCCCAGAGAAGCCAAGAATAAATCCCATCTGGCCGAGGGGGCCTTTCTTTCTCTTTCCAGAATTGCTAACACCTTATCCTTCTGCAGTTCAATCCCATCTAGTTATGGACTCCACTACCCTGGGGTAAAGACGTTGGTTACCTGTACCCCTCATGGTTTATAAACCTTTATAAGGTCACCCCTCAGCCACCTACGCCCAGTGGAAAATGTGAAGGGCAATGATATAAATATTTCTGCTCGCGTCCCTGCTAAAACTTTGCCACAATATTCTGGGATACACTTGTTCAGGACCGAGGGATTTCTCCACCTTTGTGTTCTAAGACCTCCAGCACTACCCCGTCTGTAATGGGAACTCTTTACAAGACATCACTTTTTTTTTCCTCATGTTTGTCCACAGTACGTTCTGACATGAAGCACTCATTTAGGCTCTCTCCCATCTCCTGTGGTCGGTAATTGGATGGCTTCACTGATCTTTGAGGAGCCCTAGTTTCTCTCCAATTGCTTTTTTGTACTTGCGTGCTGTAGAAATTTCTTCACATTCCCCTTAACTTTATCTGCCAAATCTATCTCACTCCCGCATGTTGCTTTCCAGCTTATCCAGCCTCTCCGTTTCTGTCAAACCCTCCAGTATCAGTAACATCTTCGTCAACCTTTGCTCCATTTGCAGTTTCAGGAAATGCTTCCCAGATCAGGATGATCAGAATTCTATGCAGCGTTCCAAAGCTGTGCTGATTATCCCTAATCAATCCTTGTCGTTGCAAATGCTTGTAACACCTGTCCCGCAGAATCGCTTCCAGCAATGTCTGCATCGCTGACATCAAACTAATTGGTGTTGATGTCCCTGACTTTCCCTTGCAGCCTTTCCTAAGTACTGGCACAACCTTAGCCACCCTCCAGGCTTCCAGCTCATCACCCATGGCAACCAGTGATAGAAATATCTCTTTATGGGACCTCACAATTTTTTCTTGAGCTTTCCGCAATATCCTGAGATATACTTGATTAGTTCCCAAGGATTTGTCCATCTTATATGCATTTTAGAACGTTCAGTACCGCCTGTTCTTTATGTGGTGTCTTTTGAAGAGTTCCTTATTCCCTGAATTCCCCAGTATTTCTCCAAGTTAAGTTCAATGTGAAATTTTTGTTCAGGATTTCACCCATCTTAGTTTCCACACTTGAATGGCCCCATTCGTCGTCAAGGGGCTATATTCTGCCCCTAGTTAAAATCCTGAAGAATATACTTGAAGAATCTCTTTGGATTTTCCACAGCCTGATCTGCCAATGCTTTTTGTGATCACCTTTGAGCCCTCTGATTTCCCTCTTAAGTGAATTACTCCACCCGCTATGTTCTTCAATGGATTCCCTTAATCCAGCTGGCTATATGTGACAAGTGCCCCCTTTTTGTTGACCAGAGCGTCAGTGCCCCCAATCATCAGTGTATCCCACTTGTGTCAGCATTGTCCTTCACACTAACAGAAATATGGTGTCCCTGAACTCTCATTTTATCGGTCGTTTGAAAGCTCCCCTCCTGCCTGATATCCCTTTACCTGCAAATAGCCTCCACAATCAATTGCCAAAAGCTCTTCACTAATACTTTCTGGATTGCGGCAAGACGAATTTTGATCTTTAACTTCTGCACCAGGCTTGTGCTTTTCCATCGCTATTTTCAAACTAATACAATTGTGCTCACTTTGCCAAAGTGTTGCCCCACTAATGCCTCAGTCACTTTCCCTACCTTGTTCCCCAAGGGGAGGTCAGGTTTTACCCCTTCCTGCAGTCCAACCATTTACAGTCTGACTGAGACATTTTTTCTTGTACATGCCTAACAAAATTCACCCATTCAAGCTCTGAGCACTCTGGCAGTCCCAGACTAGGTTGGGAAATTTAAAATCCCTGACCATTCCAACCCTATCATTCTTATAGATACCTGAGATCTCCAGACATATTTGCTGCTCAAAATCTCGCTGACTGTTGGGGCCTGTAGTACAGTCAGATCAAACTGATGGCCCATTCCCATTTCTCAATTGCACCATTATAGCGTCAATGGGCGTGCCACAGGAATATCCTTTCTAAGTGCTGCAGTGATGTTTCACTGATCAAAAACTCCACCCCCTCCTCTCTCACCTCCTGTTCTATCCTCCGTATGGAATCTGTACCCTGGAACATTGAGCTCCCAGTCCTGTCCCACTCTCAGCTGTGTTTCTGCCATATCTATGGTATTCCAGTCCCATGTTCTCATCCATGCGCCGACTTCATTTGCCTTAATTGTTAAGTCTTTTATTTTGAAATAAATGTACTTTAATCAATCAGTGTTCCCTCAATGTCTGCACAGATCCCTGTTGTACACCCGTTGGTGAACGAATTTCAATCGTAAAACAGCCCTCAACTAGTTATAGACCCTGTTTGCCAAATTGCCTTGGATCCCATTGGTCTTTTGGACCAGACTTCGATGTGGGATCTCGTCAAACGATGGAATGAACTTCATGTGACCCATATCATCTGCACAGCCCTCATCAAAATCCACAAACGTAATTTCAAATAAAAATCTCAGCTGAATTTGGGAAAGGATCTTACTCTTGCAAATCAATTACGAGTATCCCTAATCGATCTCTGCCTTTCCAAATTTTGATTCATTCTGTTCCTCAGACTTGTTCCAAAAAATTTCCCTCCCACAGCTGTCAGACTATCTGCTCTGTAATTACCTGGCCTATCCCTGCTGCCCTTCTTGAACAAAGGAACCATATTAGCGATCTTCCAGTCATTCAGTACTTCACCTGTGGCCAGCAAAGTATTAAATGTATCCACCGGGCCACAGAAATCTCCTCCCTTACCTCCCATAGCAGCGTAGGATACATTTCGTTGGGCACTGGGGATTTCTCCAACTTTAAGCCTGTGACCGCATTAAATGCCTCCTCCTTATTGATCTTAATATGTTTGAGAAATTCCCCATCCCAACTGAAATCTCCGGCTACAATGCCCTGCTCCTGTGTGAATACAGATGGAAAGTATTCATTGAAGACCTCACCAACTTCCTCTGGCTCAATGTACCGATTGTCCTTTTGGTTTCTAACAGGCCCCACACTTTCCCCAGTAACTCTCTTATTCTAACTATCCTGCTAAAATACCTTGTGGCTTTTCCTTAACACTATCTACCAAGGATGTTTAATGGCCATTGTTTGTCCTTCATTTTTAAGGAGGCACCTTGCACACTCTATACTTTTGAATGGCTTCACCTGAGTTTATTGCACTGTATTTTCTTTATCAAACTCACGATATCGCTTGACCAGTATTCGCTGGACTTGCTGCCTTTACTATTTCCTTTTCAGGACCACACTGGCCATGAATTCTCACTGTATCACTTTAACATACTCTCATTTTCCAAATATATTACCAACTGCAGATTGTCCTCCCAGTCTCGCTTTGCAAGATCCTCTCTAATGATAGTGATACTGATTGGAGACTCAGTTGTGAGGAGGACAGACAGGTGGCTGTGTGGCTGCAGAAGAGACCCCAGCATGGTGTGCTGCCTCCCGGGTATCAGGGTCAAGGGTTTCTCTGAGCAGTGACTGAACATTCTGAAGTGACAGTGTAAATACCCAGAGGTCATCGTGCACATCGGTCCACATGACACAGTTAGTCAAGAGGATGGGATCCTGTGAAATATATACAGGGAGTGAAGAAAGGAGTTAAAAAGCAGGACCTCAAAGATTGTGATCACCGGATTACTCCCAGTGCCACGTGCCAGTGACTATCGAAATAGAAGCATAGGCCAGGTGGAGGTGTTGCTGAGGAGCTTGTGGAGGGGTAGAGTTTTCAGTTCTTGGATCATTGGGATCTCTTCTGGGGTCGGGGTACCCTGAACAAGGGTGGACGGGTTTGACTTGATCCAGAAGGGCACCAGTCTCCCTGGGTGGAGATTTGCTTTTCTTACTCTGGATGGTTTAAATTAGTTTGACAGGGGTTTGGACTCTGAGTAAGAGAGGTACCATTAACCAGTCAGGGGAAAATACAGCAGCCAGCGAGAGCAAGTTTCCTTTCCCGGATATCCGGGGCAGTGTATAGGGAGGGAAAAGACTTCTGGTTTAAAGGACATTTATTTTAACACACGAGACCTGACTGGTAAGGCAGACGAGCTCAGAACATGGACTGGCTCTGGGGAGTGGGATATTATAGCCATAACAGAAACATGGCTGAGAGAATGGCAGGACTGGCAGCTCAGTGTTCCAGGACACACAAGCTACAGGCGTTACAGAAGGACAAGTAAGTGATGAGGGGCAGCTGCCTTATTGATAAGGGCGGACATAACAACCGTACTTAGAGAGGATACTCTTTTGGGGTGATCAAATGAAGTCATATGGTTAAAAGTTATAAACAAAAAGGGGATGGTCAGTCTGCTGGGATGGTGTTCTGGATCCCCAAATAGCCAGCGGGTACGAGAGGAGCCGATGTGAAGAGAGATTGCAGGTACCTATAGAAATAATAGAATTGTATTGGTTGTAGATTTTAACTTCCCCTGTATTGACTGGACCACCCGGAGTGTAAAAAGCCCGTATGGGGTGACATGTGTCAAATGTGTCCAAGAATGTTTCCTAGATCAATAGAGAGGTCCCCACTCTACTCAGGCAGCTGAAAACGAGACCTCCACTCAGAAAACGAGTTCAGACAAGTGACTGAAGTGTCAATCGGAGAGCACTTTGGGTCAATGACCACAACTGTCCTCGTTTTAACATATTTGTGGAAAAAGATCAGGCAGGTCCACAGATTACGCTCATAAACTGGAGCAGGGCTAATTTTGGGGCTATTTTGCAGGATCGAGCAGAGGTCGACTAGGTAAATTAAAAATCACACAACACCAGGTTATATTCCAAGAGATTTAATTCAAAGCACCAGCTGTCGAAGTCCAGGTGATCATTTTGAAAGACGAAAACTGAAGCTAAATTGGTTTGTTATTACATTCCATGACACTGCAATCCTGTTGCTATAAATTCTGTGCCTGTTTATTGTGCTCCACAACCACCTGATGAAGGAGCAGCGCTATGAAACCCAGTGCCTCTAAATAAACCTGCTGGACTGTAAGCTGGTGTTGTGTGATTTTTAACGTTGTCCATCCCAGTCCAACACCAGCTCCTCCACATCATGCTTCCATCCGCTGGGTGAGTGTGTTTGAAGGAAAGGGAATGACTGGCAAATGGGAGGCTTTTAAAAGTGTGATCTCAAGGATTTAATATGTCCCTGTTAGAGTGAAGGAAAAAGCTGGCAGGTTTAGGGATCCCTGGCTGATGGGGGATATTGAGGCTCTGTTCAAGAAAAAGAAGGCGGCACATATTGTCTTCAATGTTTCCGTATTTACGAAACCTCTTCCAGTCTTAAAGACACTATCACTCGATGGAGACACAACAATCATCTCAGGTCCCTGCAGCACTCCCGATCTGTATAACCCACTGAAAGCCTGTGATTCTCCCGATCCAGTTCTGATGAGACTCACTCTCTGTGTAACATCATCCCCTCGCTAACACCCACCCTTTCAATGTAAGCCCCTCCTGTATCTCCATCCATTTACTTATCTCCATAACCTTCTCCAGCTCTTACGCCCCTACCTGTGTAAACTCACCCTCCCCTACAACCCTTTCCCCTTTGACCAAACTGGAGATGGTTACTAATGCTCCCTTATCTGTGAAACTGTATCCAACCAAAATTACTGCCCTACTGGAAAATCTGTCAGACTCTACACCCTTCATAACTAAATAATCTGCAAAAGTAAAACTTCCTATATCTATAAACATCTTCAGTCACAACTACCCTCCATATCTCTGTTTGGTCCTCCATTTTATACAATCCACTTTATCTCTGTCATCTGCTCCATTCACCGAAAATCCTCCCTGTCTGTGTAAACCGCTCCATCCTACTAATACCCTTCTCCCTGTAAACTGCTCCATCCCTCCAAAACTCTCCATCTTCATGAACACATGTAGATCGTACAGCTCTCCATATTTCTGTGACATCCTGTGGCTCTATGTACTCCCTGTGAAACCACCTCCGGTCCCCACAACCCTCCCAGCCTGGGTCGTCTTCTCCAGATCAGACCATTGCTGTCTCTGTTACCTCCGACAATCCTAGTAAACCCTTCCTAATGTACCTATTCATTCAGATACTATCCTATCCAGCCTCCTGAAACCTCTTCCTGCCATTGTAACCCTCTCTATTTAAAACACAGAACAATACAGCACAGTACAGGCTTTTCAGCCCTCAGTGTTTTGTCAAGCTTTTATCCTACTATTAGATCAATCTAACTTGCAGGCCATTGAAAGAACAAGAGAATCACAGCACAGGAACAGGCTTTTCAGCCCGCTCTAAGCCTCCGCTGATCCAGACTCTCTGTCTAAACCCGTCCTCTATTTTGTGAGGATCTGCTCCCTGCCCATTCATGCATCTGTCTGCATTCATCTTAACTGACGTTATCATTCCTGCCTGTACCTCTTCCGCTGGCAAAGTGTTCCAGGACCCATCACTCTCTGCGTAAAGATATTTCCAGGCAGATCTGCCCTAAACATTTCCTCTGTCACTGTGAACTCGTGACCCCGAGTAATTGAGTTTCGCACTCTGGGAAAAAAAAAGCTTCTTGCTATCCACCTTGTCTATACATCCCATGATTTTGCAGACATTAATCAGATCTCCAATCAACCTTCAGCTTTCTAATGAAAATACTCCAAAACTTTTCAATCTCTCCTTATTGCTAGCGCCCTCTATACCAGGCAACATCCTGATGAACATCCTCTGCACACTCTCCAAAGCATGCACATCCTTTTGGTAATGTGGAGACCAGAACTGTACGTAATATTCTAAACCAAAGTCCTATACAACTGTAACATTACCTCCCAACTGTTGTACTCAACACCCCGTCCAATGAAGGAAAGCATGCCGTATGCTGCGTGACCACTTTACTGACCTGTGTTACCACTTTCAAGGAACAATGGACCTGAATACCCAGATCTCAATTTTCCCCAAGAACTTCCCATTTACTGTATAGTTCACTTTTGAATTGGATCTTCCGAAATGCATCACCTCGCATTTGCCTGGATTGAACTCCATCTGCCATTTCTCTGCCCGCCTCTCCAATCTATCTATATGCTTCTGTATTATCTGACATTCCCCCTCACTGTCTGCTACTCCACCAATCTTAGTGTCATCTGCAAACTTGCTAATCAAGGAACTGTTACCTTCCTCCAAATCATTGATATGTATCAGAAGCAACAGTGGGCCCTACACGGATCCCTGTGTAACACCATTGGTGACAGGTCTCTATTTTGAGAAATAAATTTTACTATCATTCATGTGCCTATCGAAAATTTACTGAAATGTCCCGAGTGTATCCAACTCTACCAACCACACTAGCACTACACTACACTCATCCAGCACACTCTGTGTAAAGCAGCTACCTCTGACATCTCCCCTCAACCTTCCTACAATTCCCTTACGATTTTGCCTTCGAGTTATAGCCATTTTGGCAATGGGAAAAATCTCGGGCCACCCAACCTATGTATGACTCTCATCTTCTCGTACACCACTACCAAGTCACTTCTCATTGTTTTTTTATTCCAAACAGAAAAGCCCTGGCTCCCTCAATCTTTCTTCGTTAGACCTGCCCTCCAATCCAGGCAGAATCCCAATAAATCTCCTCTGCACCCTCTCTAAAACTTCCACATTTAACCCTGTAAAATCTTTCTGCAGAATCCTTCAATCTTAACCTCTCCCTAATTTGGTATTTTCCTGCAGTCCCCACAGCACTCTTAAACTGTGAAACCTCTTACAGTCCCTACAATCCTCCTTAGCTCTGGAACCTCTGTAAGCATGTAAGTGGTCGTGTGGTTTAGGCGAGGAGTGTGAAATCCATTGGGGTTTTGCCCACACAGGTTCCAATCCTGCGCAACAGGGCAGTGGTGTTGATTGATGCAGGTGTCCGGAGATGTGTTCAGGGTGTGGAGGTGAAAGATTCGAAAGGGACATAAGGAGCAACATTTTTCACACCAAGGGTGCTGTATGTACGGAATCAACAGCCAGAGGAAGTGGTCGAGGCTAGTAAAATTACAGCATTTAAAAGGCATCTGGATGGGTATATGAATAGGAAGGGTTTAGTGGGATAAGTGCCGGTAAATGGAACTAGAATGGTTATGATGGCTGGTTGGCGTGGACGAATTGGATCGAGGGGTCTGTTTCTCTGCTGGACAACTCTATCTTTCACCCGTTGGACGGCACAGTGGTTAGCGCTGCTGCCTCACAGCGCCAGAGACCCGGGTTCAATTCCCGCCTCCGGTGGCTCACTGTAGCAGTCTCCGCTCCTCCAAAGAATTGTCCGTAGTGTTGGCTAAATGTAGGGAATGGGTCTGGGTGGGTGGCAGGTCGGTGTGGACTTGTTGGGTCGAAGGGCCTGTTTCCACTACTTACTTACTGTAAGTAATTTTTAATGGGCGGCACAGTGGTTAGCACTGCTGCCTCACAGCGCCAGTAGACCCGGGTTCAATTCCCGACTCAGGCGACTGACTGTGTGGAGTTTGCACGTTCTCCCCGTGTCTGCGTGGGTTTCCTCCGGGTGCTCCGGTTTCCTCCCACAGTCACAAAGATGTGCGGGTCAGGTGAATTGGCCAAGCTAAATTGCCCGTAGTGTTAGGTAAGGGGTAAATGTAGGGGTATGGGTGGGTTGCGCTTCGGCGGGTCGGTGTGGACTTGTTGGGCCGAAGGGCCTGTTTCCACACTGTAAGTCTAATCTAATCTAATCTCACTCTGTGACTCTAATTGTTTTCCACTGTTCATTTACAGCCTGACATTTCAGTCTGTTTCCCCTGTTTATCTTGGTCAGTTCTCCTCTCAGACTCATGTAATTAGCTTTGGTTCTGATGCTCAGGTGTGCATTATGGCGTAAAAAAAAGTTGTTCTGCTTGTGTTTGTGACACATAGGACCCAGAATTTACATTCAGGCTGATTCAGCCACATCATCTGAAGCCACGTGTTTTCTCTGTAATGCCTTTGTTATTGATTACTGTCAGGGTTATCCATCCTGCACTCCCATTCTGCCTGAGTTTCCACAAGGTTATGAACCATTGAATATTTATGTTCCACCTTTTGTACACCCTGTAACCACACCTCTCTGGTGACTAAATCCCATTTATCTCTGTGTCACAAGTCTATTACCTTATTGCATATACTTTGGCAATTCCAAAAAAATATATAATTTATTCTTTCCCAAAATGCCCTGTCACAAATCGATTTGCCGACGTACAGTTTTAGTTAAACTGTGTCCTTTCTTGTTCCTTTCTGCTTGTCTTCAGCCACATCTCCATGCTGTTCCGATGTGTCACACTTTCTCTTTGGATTTGGAAACTCCTTTCACCTGAACCCTGTCCCTGCATCCTTCATGTCAGCTTAAAGCTCTGTCTATAAACCTCCTGACATGATTGGCCAGGACACTGCTCCCAGCAGGGTTGTTTTTAATTCACTCGTGGGATATTGCTGTCTCTGGCTGGCCAGCATTTCATATCCACCCCCGAGCTGCCCTTGAGCTGAGTGCCTTGCTAGAACATTAGAGAGGGTAGTTTAGAGTCAACTCCATTGCTCTGGGTCTGGAGTCATGTGTACGTCAGACCAGCTGCCTACCACTGGTTTCCTTCCTGAACGGATATTGAGCAGTCAGATGCTTTTTCTGCCACTGGCATAAAATTCTGGATGAAGAGGCTAGTGAGAGTAACATTAGGCCATCGCCTGGCCCACTGATATCTCCCTCATCACTGAGTACTGATCCCAGTGCACCATGAATCAAACCCCTTCTTCTGAACCGTGGTTTGATCCTGACACCTTCCTGCACTCTGGTGATTGTCACTCAGTATCTCTCCATGAGATATCTGTCACTGTGAGGGTCTAATTGCTGCCGGTGACTGCAGCTTTTGTAGTTACTCCAGATCCTGAGCCAATAGAATTCTCCACTCCAGGGAGACGAGGCAGCGCAGGCCAGGGATGGAGAGTGGGATTTCCCAGATGTCTGTGGGACACAGTGCCATTCAGTCTATATCAGTCTAATTTCCCATTCAGTCTATTTCTCCGTCTCCTGCATATATTCAGGACGTTCCTGACTCAATAAACTTCCCAACTGCTGGGTGTTTCACCAATCATCTTATTGAACACAGTGGGTCAGCCAAAGGGCAGGGAGATCTGGAGTCTTCAATAAATCCTTCAGCGACGTAAGATCACTCACAGTGAACAGTGCAGAGCGAATTTAAGTGATCGAAGTTTGGTCTGGAAGACCTGACACAAATACAGTGCTGAAGGGTGAACACAGAGCATGACGGTCCCAGGCTCAATATCGACTCCTGATGAAGGGCTCTGGCTCGAAACGTCGAATCTCCAGTTCCTTGGATGCTGCCTGACCTGCTGTGCTTTAACCAGCAACACATTTTCAGCTCTGATCTCCAGCATCTGCAGACCTCACTTTTTACTCAATCTCCACTCTCTTGTTAACTTTCATCACTGCAGTTCTGAGCCTTCCTATGACAATATAAGAAGTTCACAGTTATCAATCCAGGTCTGTGCTGTCTTAGTGAGCATCAGGACAACATAGAGTAAAGGAGACCTGCCTTCAGAAGGTGGTATTGAAACCTGGGATCTTTCTGTTCCCTATACCCCTCTCACACGGTCTCTTGTAATGTGATCGGTTCATACAGCAAGGAAACACACCTTTTGGTCCATCTCATCTGCACCAGTGTCTTGATGGTTGTAATTGCCAGAAAAGTTCCTATTTCTGTAAGCTCCACCCCTCCCATTAGCCTGCTGTATATTTGAAACCTACTCCAATGCTGAAGACTCTCGCTATTTGTAAATTGCTCCAGTCTCGACAACATGCCCATCTCAATAATCCCATCCTGCACTTAGTACAATAATCTCTATTTCTGTAGTTTTCCACATTAATTGCAGTCCATCTGTCTCTGTAAAATCCTCCAGCCTGGATCAAAATACTCACCTATGTACCTTCCTCATGCCCCAAGAGAACATGATATCACTGTAACCTTCTGCTGGCCCGATCACATTCCTGCCTCCTGGCCTACGGCAGCACACGACCTCTGTAACCATCTACCATGCCTACCGACCTTCTTATCTGTGTAAACACCTCCAGACCTTTTTCCAGCAGCGACAACACTCCCCATTTCTGTGCGCTTCTCCCTGCACCTCAAACACCCTCTCTTTGTGTAGTTCTGCAGTTTAGAATGGCATGGCGGTTCAGTGGTGAGCACTGCTGCCTCACAGCACCAGAAAACCAAGTTCATTTCCAGTCTTGGGAGACGGTCTGCATCAAGTTAGCACATTCTCCCTGTGTCTGCATGGGTTTCCCCCAGGTGCCCCATTTTCCTCCCCAGTCCAAAGACGTGCAGGTCAGGTGAATTGGCCATTCGAAACTGCCCATAGCGTTAGGTGAATTAGTCAGAGGGAAATGGGTCTAGGTGGATTACTCTTTGGAGAGTTGGTGTGGACTTGTTGGGCCGAAGTGCCGTTCCATACTGTAGGGAATCTAATAAATTCTAAACTCTCCATCTGCGTTCCATATTACTGTCCCTAAAAAATATCCTCCTAACAATTAAACAGCTGCAAACCTCCCAGTCTCTGTAAACTACGACAGCTCCAACGTCCCTCCTTATCGGTGTAACCTCTTCCTGAAACCCTCTGAACATGTGGAGACCCCACAATCGTCCCTATCTGTGTAAACCTCTCAGGTCACTGCAATACTCCCGATCTGTAGAACCCAGTCCAATGCCTGTGACTCTCCCAATCCAGTTCCTACAAGAGTCACTATCCGTGTAACATTGTCCCGTCCCTATCACCTACCCTGTCAATGGAAGCTCCTCTTGTATCTCTATCCGTCTAATCATCTCTGTAATCTTCTCTAGCTCTTGGAGGAGAAAGTGAGGACTGCAGATGCTGGAGATCAGAGTTGGAAATGTGTTGCTGGAAAAGCGCAGCAGGTCAGGCAGCATCCAAAGAACAGGAGATTCGACATTTCGGGCATAAGCCCTTCTTCAGGAATGAGGAAAGTGTGTCCAGCAGGCTAAGATAAAAGGTAGGGAGGAGGGACTAGGGGGAGGGGTGTTGGAGATGCGATAGGTGGAAGGAGGTCAAGGTGAGAGTGATAGGCCGGAGTGGGGTGGGGTCGGAGAGGTCAGGAAGAAGATTGCAGGTTCGGAAGGCAGTGCTGAGTTTGAGGGGTTTGACTGAGACAAGTTGGGGGGAGGGGAAATGAGGAAACTGGAGAAATCTGAGTTCATCCCTTGTGGTTGGTGGGTTCCTAGGCGGAAGATGAGACGCTCTTCCTCCAACCGTCGTGTTGTTATCGTCTGGCGATGGAGGAGTCCAAGGACCTGCATGTCCCTGCTGGAGTGGGAGGGAGAGTTGAAGTGTTGAGCCACGGGGTGGTTGGGTTGGTTGGTCCGGGTGTTCCAGAGGTGTTCTCTGAAACATTCCGCAAGTAGGCGGCCTGTCTCCCCAATATAGAGGAGGCCACAACGGGTGCAGCGGATGCAATAGATGATGTGCGTGAGGTGCAGGTGAATTTGTGGCGGATATGGCTCTGAAGCTATGCCCTTGGCCCCTATTCTGTCCCCCCCCCCACCCCCCCGTCCACTTCATCCAGGTCCCTCAGTATTCTGTTAGTTTGAATGAGATCCTGCCACCGCCGCCTCTGAAACTTCGTCAAGTACAGACCCAAATACTTCTCTTGCTCCTCATATGGCAAGCATTTCATCCTGGGTTCTTTCTTGTAAAACTAGTTCTTGGACCCCCTCACATCCTTTGTTCAGACTGTTAATGTATAACATGTACAGCGTGATCCCATCACTGACCCCTGCTGAGTTCCCCTCGTCACCAGTTCCCATCGTGAAAACGACCCCTTTATACCTGCTCTGTCTTCTGCTAATCAGCCAATCCTCTATCCGCACTAAGCATGTCGTTCTGAAACCGAAATTTCATTTCACAAACACGGCTGGATTTGTTTTCCTGTCTGGCTGTGAACAAGCAGGGTAGATAAAAGGGAGGGATGGTTTTTCGGGATTTTCAGAAACCTTTCAACAAGGTCCCACTGAAGAGGTGGATAAGCAATACAAGCAAATGTGGGATTGAACGGAATGTACTGGCATGGATTGCGAATTCTTAAACAGAAAATTAAGTGGGAATAAATGGATTAGTGCTTGCCCCCAACTATTCACAAAGGGATTTGATGCATTTGATGGATGGACAAAATCTACTGCTTCCATGTTTGTTGCTGAGACAGAACGAGATGGGAATGTGGGTTGTGTGGAGGAAGCAAAGTGGGCATGGACAGTCCATGAGTTTGCCGTGTACAAATTAATTGATGGGATGTGGCCATCACTTGCTTGGCCATCAGTACCGTCCCATCTGTAATTCCCTGGAGAAGGTGGTGATTGGCTGCCTCCCTCACCAACTGCAATCCTTTAGGTGTATGGCCAGACAGAGTGCTGGGAGAATGGAGCGTGGCTTGGATGGCACCTCGGAATTGCTGATGTTCATGTGCAGCTGGAATTCCTGTCATTCCGGGGTATAGTGGTTCCGAGTTTGTGATTGGCTGTTGAAAGGGCCTTCCTAAGTGACCTCAGTGCTGCTTGCAGATATTTTATTTATTCACTCGTGGTCATGAGCATTGCTGGATGTGTTGTTGATTTGGAGTTGTCCCTGAGAAGATGGTGGTGAGCTGCCTTCCTGAGCCACTGCACCAGCCGTTGGAACTGTTGTTATCTGTGTACCCTCTAGCAGGCGCTACAACACTCCCCACGTCTGTAACTACATACAGACAATGCAGCTCTTCCTGTATATGTGGCATCCTTCTCTGCCAACAACTCTTATTGTTCATCAGAATGTCTCACCACCTCCATTCCCATCTGTGCCAGTGACCTCTCAAATTTCTGTATTCTTGTTTACAATTCTGATCACCTATAACCTCTTCCTTTCTAAATTTGTAACCCCTCAGTATCTGTAACTCTGCATATAACTGTATTCAATGACAGCACAGGTCCCCTTCCTTAAATCTCTGTGAATCACAGTGGCTGGTTGTGCTAAATTTATACTTTTCATCCTCCTTATCCTTCTTATATTTATTTATACTTTTCATCCTCCTTATCCAGCCCCGAAAATCCCCCTATTCTCTGTACCTCCTTATCTCCTGAGGGTCCTTGAATACCATGAGTGCTTCAAACATCTGTAACCCCCCCTGTTACTGCGAGTCTTCTAACTCTGTAATATCCAAAAGTCTCCAGTACCACACAACACTTCCTGGGTGTCAATTTGCACGTGTTGAAGTCTTCACATCAGAGTAAGCAGCTCACAAAAAGCCATTTAGACTCTACAAGGCTCCGTCACCAACAAGACACCGTCTCTCTATTTCCTTTGCCTCCCTCAGTGCCTGCAACTCTCCCTGTATCTTCCAATAACCTGCTTTAGACACTGCAGGTCTGCCTACCTCTCCAGATAACCTGTTCCATCCCCGACAGATCACTTAATCACTGTAACACCCTCTGCACACTCTCATCCTCCTCTTTTCTACTATCTTCCAGGCACAGCGATGATCCTATGAGGGAGCAGTGTGGAATGGCATGTTACATATCTCAGCTGAGACTTGAGGCCTACCATTACCTGGGAGTCACAAAGGGAGAGAACCTGACAGCGAGCAACACAAAGTGGGAGAATATAAATCAGCAGCGAGGACCAAGGCCTAGCAGGACTTGCGTTGGAGAAACAGCAGAGCAGGAGACTCAAAATCAGCACCGAGTCACAGAGGGGGTGACCATGTGAGGGAGCAACTTGAAGCAGGTACATGAGGCTCATTCACACCTGGGAGTTACAGAAGAACCAAAGTGGGAGGATATAAATCAGCACTGAGGATCGAGGCCTAGTCATACCTGTGAGTCACATAGACGGTGACTCTGTGAGGGAGCAGAGTGGAGGGAGATTTGAATAAGGGACTTAACCACTTTGTTATTTCCCCGATGTTAACTTCATTCGAAGTAATTAATTGAGTTACTCTAGACATGTTGTATTTTAAGACATAACAAGACATGTTTGTCAGATGGAAAATGTGTTCTGTTACATTGAAAGCCATAGCCCCCTGCTCGTGTCCTAGATGGACACGGGGTCTTGGAGCTCAGACAGTGACTAACGATTCTATGGGACATCTGTGATGCTGAGGGTTAGGGGGATAGCACACACACAGAGCCGATCACCCTGCAGACATGACGGCCTGGAAGAATGAAGGGAATGGGGGTACTACGCAATCGAAGATAAACGGTCAGGGACTCCAGGAATAGCCTGCTGTCTCCCTCCCAATTCAGTTTCCTGGTTTGGAGCTGATGAAGGTATTGGCTGCTCAGGGGAGGACAGTCAGAGCCATGTCTATGGCTCCACAAGCAGCCTGACTGTACAGGAGGGGAGGGAAAAGGAAGGAGGAGCAATAGTCACAGGGGAGTCAGGAAATTGAGGGAATCACAAGCATTTCTTTAACTGTCATTGTAATTCCAGGATTGTGGGCTCAAGATTGGCACTGTGTCTGCAGCATATTGGTCTGGGAGGTGGTTAGCAGCCAGAGGTCATGGTCTGCGTTGGTCTCAGTGACTTGGGTGGGAAATGTGCTCTGGGAATCAGAATTTAGCGAGCTAGATGGAAGGTTAGCAAACAGGGCCTCAAACGTAGCAATCCCTGGAATACTCGCAGTGCCGTGTGCACGTCAGTGCAGCACTAGGAATATTAAGTAGGCGAGAGTGTGACTGGAACGTTAGTGTAGCAGGAAGGGCTTCAGATTCCTGGTACATTGGGACTGGTTCTAGGGAAGCTAGCAACTGTACAAGCTGGATTGGGTAACTTGTGACAGAACTGGGACTGATTTCCTTGTCCAGTAATTGGATAATGCTATTGGAAGGGATTTAAACTGATTTGGCAGGGATATGGTAACCAAACAGAGCAGTGGAGGAAACTACCGTTCCTCAGCCACACATTCATCTGGTCTCTCTTTCTATTTCTATCCTCACTGGCACGTGGCACGGGGAATAATCTGTAGATCACTGCCCTTGAGGTCCTGCTTTTCCACTTCTTACCAAATTCCCTCTCTACTCAGGTCCCTGACAATATGTACAGCCTGATCAAATCTCCTCTCAGCATCCTCCGTTCCAGTCTTTCTCATAACTGCACTTCCACTGTACCAGGGTAACGGATGTCCTCTGCACTCTCTTCAGTCCAATTCCATCCTTCCATGTCTTGGGGTGACCAGAACTGCACACATTCACCAAGCTGCGACTGCGCTCATTATTTATACAGTTCCAGCGTACACTTACGGCTGCACCAATGTTTACATCTCCCTTAATACCTCTTGCTAATTTTCACATCCCAGAATGAACCATCCCACAATAGGAGAGAAAGTGCCAAGAGAGGCGTGGGTCTCCCCAACATTTATCCTCCTCATCTCGTCACAGGAGAAGGATCCTGACCCTAACAACCACGAGAGGCTGAATGACCGTGTCCAAGCTCCCAGACTGGGATCTGAGAGTCCCCTTGTCTCACTACTGGGCGCCATGACTGACTGTGGACAATGATATTCAGCTTCCCGTGCTAAACACCAAGACAATACAGCAGGAGGGTAAGCCTGGTAACTCTGACTGAGGAGAAATACTGCTGAGGGCAGGGTAAGGCAAGGCAATAATTCTGTGAACACTCAAGGCATATCAAAGTGAGTGTGTACAAACACGGAGTGAGCAGCCCAGAGGGACAGGCCATGAGCTGTGTGTGTGTCCCTGAGCATAGTATCCTTACAGCAGCATTGCAATGAAAGTTGTCAGTGCACCCTGAGCTGCAGCATTGAAGTACTGAAGTGTACTGTAGTGGGTTGGAGATGTGCTGGGATGGCATGGTGACGCTGGCGTGTGACAGATGCCAACATTGGTGGGTGTGGAGTACATGCAGTTTCTATCAGTGCAGTGTTCCCCAAGACGTTGCTGTCCAAAATAGAAGGCCGCAGGATCGAGGGGCGAGATGGAGTCACCAGTTACCAGCTCTGACTTTCATGTCAAATTCTCCATATTGAGTTTCCCAAGAGTGGGAGGGAGGGTATGAAGCTGAAAATTGATGAGGAGCGATCTCCGTGAATTTGTTTGTTAATCATATGGAATCATTCATTTAGCATTTCGCCACTGCTGCACTCAAATCTTGTCTTAAAGAATAGTCCAGTACAGGAACAGGTCCTTCAGCCCATCAAGCCCGCACTGACACATGATGCCGTTCTAAAGTTAAAATGAAAGTTCTTGCGTCTACACATTCTATGTCATTCTATTCGCTGCTGCCTCTTCTCTGCCAAGATCCCTCTTAAACCTTGCTATACCAGCATTTCCCCTCTATCAGTGCATTCCAGGCACTTGCACATTCTGTCTATAAAAGCAAAAAATAAAACTTACTTATCATATCCACTGAACTTTCTCCCTTTTACCAAAAACCTATGGTCCTGAGTAATTGATACTTCTACTCTGGGACAAAGCCTCTAACTGTCTTCTATCTATGCCTCTGACAGTTTTGTAAATATCTATCAGATCGCCCAATAGCCAATGATGCCCAGGTGCACACAAAACATGTGTGTTCCATTTCTCCTTCTGGCCAATACCCTCCAAACCAGACAACATGCTGATAAAACTTTTCCATTCCCTCTCCAACACTTCAATACCGTGTGACAACCAGTACTGTACACAATATTCCAAATGTGCCCGAACTAAGTTTCTCTACAGCTGCAATATGACCTGTTAATTTTCATACTGCATGCTCCGATGCATGTCTGCAAGTTTGCCATCAGACTTCTTGATCACCCTATCCACCCGTGTTACCACTTTCCGGGAACTGTGGAGCTGTTCACTAAGATTCCTTCGGATTTTGATTCAATCAGTTTTTTTCCATCTACTGTATACTTCTCTCCTGCATTAGACCTTCTAAAATACATCACGTCACAACTGTCCATATAAAGTTACATCTGTGTTTTCTCTGTCCAAGTCTGCAGCTGACCTACACCCTGCTGTATTCTCTGGCAATCATCTTCACAATCTGCAACTCCGCCAATCTATGTACAGATCTCCAGTCACAAAAACACTGTTCCACCACTACTCTGTCTTCAATGGCCAAGCAGTTCTCTATCCATCTTACTAACTGACCGCTGATCCCATTTCACTTCACTTTCTATATGACCCTGCCATAAGGAACCATATCAAAGGCTTTGCTAAGGACCTAACGGCCAACATCCAGCCCCATGCCCTCATCAATCAATCAAGTTTTGAACATAATCTTCCCCACACAACTGTGTTGCCTGTCGCTCGTAAGTCCATACTAGAGCTGCACTCATTCAGATAAGTGATTATTCCATCATATTCCTGACATGAACCTTGGAGAGTAGATTAGATTCCTTACAGTGTGGAAACAGGCCCTTCAGCCTAACCAGTCCACACCATCCCTCCGAAGAGTAACCTACCCAGACCCATTTCCCTCTGACTAAAGCACCTAACACTGTGGGCAATTTAGTATGGCCAATCCACCTTTGGACTGAGGGAGGAATTCGGAGCAAGCGAAGGAAACCCCTACAGACACGGGGAGAATGTGCAAACTCCACACAGACATGAGGCCAGAAACAAACCTCAGACCTTGACGCTGTGAGGCAGCAGTGCTAACCACTGAGCCACAGTGCCGCTGTTGACGGTTACTGTACAGTGGGATGTATGTCGGGCCGTGACGGTTACTGTACAGCGGGTGGTATGTCGGACTGTGATGGTTACTGTACAGTGGGAGGTATGTCGGGCCGTGATGGTTACTGTACAGTGGGAGGTAGGTCGGGCCGTGATGGTTACTGTACAGTGAGAGGTATGTCTGTCTGTGACGTTACAGACTGTATGAGTTGTACAGAGCATGATTCTGCTCCTGCCGATGGCCCACTGCACCTCATGGATGCATCATCATTAGTTTCTCAATCTGTTTAAAGTCTGTACCATTCTCTGCCAAGGGGGCTACATATCATGGTGAGGGGAGTCTGGAAAATGTGAAGGTCGCCCTTATTCCCCACAAGGACTGTGCAGTGATCATTCTTACCGATGTATGAAATGGAGAGGTCTATCTGCAGTAGGCAGATCGGTGATGATGTGATCAATTATATGTTTCCCTTTTATTGATTCCCCATAACCTGCCGCAGAGCAGTCTAGCAGCCACAGGATCCAGCATCGATACTGACTATACACCACAAAGCTGTCCCCCTCTGCCTGGCTATGTCCTGTCAGTGGGATAGACCTTAACAGAGAGGGTGGTGATGTTGCCTGGGACATAGTCCTGTTCACAGAATCCTGCTTTACAGATAATATCTGACTGTTGCTCGATTAGTCTGTGGGATATATTCAACAGGTCACTTTTACATTTTGTATAATAAAGAGTTAATATCACTTTGTTTCTTACATATTTTAAAATAGACCAAACATCATTATTTTTCAGTTGAAAACAATTGAAGTGAACAATAATTGAATTATCAGAGCGCACAGCTAACTATTACACAATTCAGTGAATGTAGTAAACAGCTGATTGATGTTCAGATCAGTGAACACACCACCTTGCAGGCAGCAAAGCTGTTGAAGATGATTTTGAGGAAAAGCCTGAATTCAGACACAGTATTATTGGGCCTCACCATGACCTCCAAAACACTGGCCATCTCCAAAATCTGTCCAGTGAGCTTCCAAACTGGAGCTGGACAGTTACTCACACAATCCCTCACAATAGACTGGTTAGAGACATACCTGAACAATGGGGAGATGTGTGGAGGGCAGACTGGTCAATGGACTAGCACATGGCACTGGTCCAGACGCAGTTCATATTAATAACAACGACCTGTAAACAGCCATGTCTTGCAAGTATATCTCTTCTTGTGTGCCACCTAAACTCTGTAATTCTGCACCTTGGACCTGATCCTGACTGAATGTGTTATAAAGGTGATGGGCTCCTGCATCACATGGCATCTTACATTGAATCCCTCATAAACCATATCCAGTGAATGTTAGCTCCACAATGTCAGTATCCAAACAGAATTGTACAGCTCCATTGATGGACAGTGTGATGCCAGCCTGACGTCCTTGTGTATGAGTTGAGCTGGAAATCTCTGTGTAAATGTTTGCAGCGTTGTTCTAACCATTAACAGCAAACTCTCTTTACTGAAGTTTTGATAGCCTTTCATAATACCACCTTTTAGATTGCCCAATAAGCAGTATGTTCCCCCCTTTATTCTGTTTACTTTTATAACAACAATATGATGAAAACAGTGCACAATTAACAGTAAGGAGCATTGGAATGATTAATCTCATTCCCACACCCAATACCAAATTAATATTAAGTACAAGGACTTTGAAAACATGCAATTATTTTCCCTTGTATAAAATATTTTGAACTAATAGTCGACTCTCCTGCTCCTCAGATGCTGCCTGAACGGCTGTGCTTTTTCAGAACCACACTTTTTGACTCTGATCTGCAGCATCTGCAGTCCTCACTTTCCCCCGCTAATATTCACTCATAATCATTTTCGTGGTAACAATATCACTGTGTGTTTAAACATGTTCGTCAGATATAAGTATATTTTCAATTGTTTTTGTCTATCTCAGAGCTCAGTAATGTGGGATGTGACGGTCAGTGTCTGTGTGATGCTCAGTATGTAGGCATGCCTCTGAGAGATTGTCTAATTGTTTCGAACAGCATATTCCTTCAGCTGTTTACAACAAATAGCTTACTGCCTGGACCCAACCAGCCTGAGCTCCCAAAACCCAAAGCACAGTGTCTAGATTGGGCAGGTCTGGACAATATTTTTCATGTTAATTTATTCATGGAATATGATAAGACCAGTATTTATTGCCTGTACCTTGTTGTCCTTGAGGAGGTGGGGGTGAGCTGTCGCACTGCTGCAGCCCATGTGCTGTAGGTAGACTTAGAATACCATTAGGGAGGGAACTTGAAACAGTGACACTGAAACAACGGCAATATACTTCCCAATCAGCTCGGTAGATGGCTTGGATTGGAACGCGAGCATAGTGGTCCCATGTATCTGCTTCCCTTGTCCTTCTTGACGGTCATGGTTTCAGAGGTACGTTGCAAGGAGCCTTGGTAAATTTCTGCAGCGCACCGTGTAAATGGCAGGCATTGCTGCTCCTGAGTGTCAGTGGATGAGGGGGGAAGCTGCACTCACATAGGGAAATGGAGGTATTTAATCACACACACATTCAACGTTAGCCTATTTGATGGAAGACAGGCTTTCCGAAATTTTGAGGTGAGTCATTCTTGTAGGATTTCTTCCCCTGACATATTCTCGTAGCCAATGAACTAATATGTGTTAAAGTGTGGCACTGGAAAAGCACAACAGGTCAGGCAGCATTTGAGGTACAGGAGAGTCAGTGTTTTAGCATCACCCCTTCACAGGAATGGGTAAGGAAATTATCTGGCCAGTCCAGTCTGGTTAATGGTAATGCCTAGGATATTGCTAGATGGGTGTTCAGTGATGGTGGTGGCATTGAAAATTAAAGGATATGGTACACTTTTCTATTGTTAGAGGTAATTGTTGTCTGGCATGTGTGTAATGGAAATGGTACTTGTCACTGTTAAGCACACACCTGCATATTTCCAGATCCTGTTGCATTTGGGTAAGGACTGCTTCAGTATCGGAGTCAATCACGAATGATGTTGACCATTGTCCAATCATTGGCTAACATCCCCAGATGTGACTTTACAGTATAGGGATGGTCATTTATGACGTAGCTGAAAATTATTGGGCCTAGGGCAGAGAGCACTCTTACAGCTCAGTGATGCTGTCCCTCTCTCTGAGCTAGGAAGCTGGCTTCTAGTTCCACCTGCTCCAGAGGTGTCTAACAACATATCTGAATGGGATAATGTTACAGTGTCTTCCCCAAGGAACTGAGCGAGGACTTGGTTAGCTCAATCAGTTGGATGGCTAGATTGTAATACCGATTAATGCCAACAGATTGGGTTCAATTCCTGCACTGAATGAGGTGTCTGAAAAAGGCTGTCTTACTCAACCTCTGCCTTGCTTGAGGTATGATGACTATCTAGTTAAACTGCCTCTACTCGCATCTATCTAACAAAAGAACAACCCTGTCATCCTGTTGGAGTATGGTGCCCTGCCTTTCCATTTTTGGTCTACAGGTTTACTCAGAAACCCGTCCTCTGGGGAACTACTGCGGAGATCGCTGCTCCCCACCAACCCCAGCCACCTTCCTTTGTTCCAGGTATAACTTCAGCCAGTGCAAACAAATCCGATTTGCTCCAGCTTTGCTGTTAATCCTGGATATGACACTTGGTCAAATGCAATAATGATGATGTTAAGTGCAGTCACTTCTAGAATTCATCTTGTTGTACATCGTTAAACCAAGGCTTCAATGTGCCCAAGGGATGAGAGCTCAAACTGAGCTTCATTGAGCAGGTTGGAGCTGAGGAAGTGCTGCTTCACCCCACTGTAGATGACATCTTCCATCACTTTTTTAATGTTGGGGATTAGAGCAATGGGGCAATCATTGATTGATTGTCTGATGTTTTGTCTTTGTGTGTACAGGACACACCTTGATAGTTTCCCACATTGTCAGGCAGGTGTCACTACTGTATCCCAGCAGGAACAGCCTGAAAGGAATGTTCTCAGGGCCCGCAGCCTTTGCATTCACCATCCCTCCAGCCGTTTGAAATTAGCACACACTGAAGCAGATTAGCTGATGACTGCCATTTGGAGAAGACTAAAATAGATCATCCCATTGACACTTCGGTCTGAACATGGGTGTATGTTTCAGCCTTAGCGTTTCTATTGTAGTTCTTGGCCCTTCCATCATTGAGGAAGGCGATATTTGTGGATCCTACTCCTCCAGTGAGTTGTTTGATTGACCACACAATTTACGTTGACAGCATGTGATCGGATTGCAGAGATTAGGTCTGATTTGTTGGTTAGATCTGTCTGTCACTGGTTGTTTACGCTATTTGATAAGTAAGTGGTCCTGTTTGGTAATGCCAACTTATTGTGAGGTATACCTGGTGCTGCTCTTGACCGGTCTTCCTGTGTTCCTCATTGAACAAGGGTTTATCCCCTGGCCTGATGGTCAGGGTAAAGTGCAGCATATGCCAGGCAGTGACAGTGAAAATTGTGCTGGAGTACAATTCTGCTGTTGGTAATGATCCGAATCACCTCACACAGGCCAGTGCTGAGTTCTAGATCTCTTTGTAATCTGTGCCGCTTAGCATGGGGATTGTATCTCTCACATGTGCGCTTATGTGTGTGGGTGCACACACCCACGCACACACACTATTGACAATGTACAAGTGGGACTTTCTCTATAGAAATATTGTATGCCCTGTCACCGTTCCCAATGTGGTCCTCGATCAATGTGTCTGCAGCTGGTAGTTTGGTGAGGGTGAGGTCAAGTATGTTTCTCCCTGTCAGTCGTACCCTCTCGATCCGGTGCTGACCCAGTCTCGCAGCTAAATCCTTTTGGACCAGACCATCTCGATCAGCAATGCTGCTGCTGAGCTCCTCTTGGTGGTGGGTTTTAAATGGCTCACCCAGTAGACATTCTCCAGCTCATTCACTCTGTGAGTACGTCCTCCAAGAGTTGTACAATGTAGAGGAACACTGATTCTTCAGCTGAGGGAAGGGAGTCAGCAAGAGGTTTCCATGTCGGTGTTTGATCTGACACCGTGAGATTTCGTTATGTCACATTGTTGCTTGAGGAGTGTGTTGAATGCCTCTCCCACATCTCGCCCTAGCCCCCAGACGTTAGGAAGGAGGGATTTCCAGTATCTACAGTGCTTTTAATTTTTTTCACTGTCAATCGAATGGCCTCTTCTGTACTGAATGGCACTCACTCTATGACTCTTGTGATTGGAAAGTCCAAGGTCTTACTCCTTCAGTTCCTCAAGAACCATTTCTATTCCACAGATTTCTAAAATATTTTCTCTATTAAGACATTGCATAATTCCATTTTTAAACTACCTACGTATTTCTCTGCATCTTTCCCTGTCATCTCCTCCAGCCGCTGCATCCATCTGTATCTCAGTAACCCTCCGTATCTCCACAATCTTTATCTCATTCTCCAGTTCCATCTATCACTGTAAATTCCGCCTGCCCCTACACCCCTCCCAATCTCTCTAATATCCAGCTGCTACATCTCTCCCCATATCCTGTGAATGAATTATAAAATATCTCTATAACATGTCCTAGCATGCACAGGTCACACTATCTCTCGACTATCTCCAGCCTTGATTTCCTATCTCTGTAACATCTCCAGCCTTACTTTCGCATCTCTGTAACATCACCAGCCTTGCTTTCCTATCTCTCTGTAACATCTTCAGCCTTGCTTTCCTCTCTCTGTAACATCTCCAGCCTTACTTTCCTCTCCGTGTAACATCACCAGTCTTGCTTTCCTATCCCTGTAACATCACCAGCCTTGCTTTCCTATCTCTGTAACATCACCAGCATTGTTTTCCCCTCTCTGTAACATCTCCAGCCTTGCTTTCCTATCTCTGTAACATCACCAGCATTGCTTTGCCCTCTCTGTAACATCTCCAGCCTTGCTTTCCTCTCTCTGTAACATCTCCAGCCTTACTTTCGCATCTCTGTAACATCACTAGCCTTGCTTTCCTATCTCTCTGTAACATCTTCAGCCTTGCTTTCCTCTCTCTGTAACATCTCCAGCCTTGCTTTCCTCTCCGTGTAACATCACCAACCTTGCTTTCCTATCTCTGTAACATCACCAGCATTGTTTTCCCCTCTCTGTAACATCTCCAGCCTTGCTTTCCTCTCTCTGTAACATCTTCAGCCTTGCTTTCCTCTCTCTGTAACATCTCCAGCCTTGCTTTCCTCTCCGTGTAACATCACCAACCTTGCCTTCCTATCTCTGTAACATCACCAGCATTGCTTTCCCCTCTCTGTAACATCTCCAGCCTTGCTTTCCTCTCCCTGTAACATCTCCAGCCTTGCTTTCCTCTCTCTGTAACATCTCCAGCCTTGCTTTCCCCTCTCTGTAACATCTCCAGCCTTGCTTTCCTCTCTCTGTAACATCTCCAGCCTTGCTTTCCTATCCCTGTAACATCTCCAGCCTTGCTTTCCTATCTCTGTAACATCACCAGCCTTGCTTTCCTCTCTCTGTAACATCTCCAGCCTTACTTTCCTCTCTCTGTAACATCGCCAGTCTTGCTTTCCTATCCCTCTAACATCACCAACGTTGCTTTCCTATCTCTGTAACATCACCAGCCTTGCTTTCCTCTCTCTGTAACATCTCCAGCCTTACTTTCCTCTCTCTGTAACATCGCCAGTCTTGCTTTCCTATCCCTCTAACATCACCAACGTTGCTTTCCTATCTCTGTAACATCACCAGCATTGTTTTCCCCTCTCTGTAACATCTCCAGCCTTGCTTTCCTCTCTCTGTAACATCTCCAGCCTTGCTTTCCTATCTCTGTAACATCACCAGCATTGTTTTCCCCTCTCTGTAACATCTCCAGCCTTGCTTTCCTATCTCTGTAACATCACCAGCATTGCTTTGCCCTCTCTGTAACATCTCCAGCCTTGCTTTCCTCTCTCTGTAACATCTCCAGCCTTACTTTCGCATCTCTGTAACATCACTAGCCTTGCTTTCCTATCTCTCTGTAACATCTTCAGCCTTGCTTTCCTCTCTCTGTAACATCTCCAGCCTTGCTTTCCTCTCCGTGTAACATCACCAACCTTGCTTTCCTATCTCTGTAACATCACCAGCATTGTTTTCCCCTCTCTGTAACATCTCCAGCCTTGCTTTCCTCTCTCTGTAACATCTCCAGCCTTGCCTTCCTATCTCTGTAACATCACCAGCATTGCTTTCCCCTCTGTAACATCTCCAGCCTTGCTTTCCTCTCCCTGTAACATCTCCAGCCTTGCTTTCCTCTCTCTGTAACATCTCCAGCCTTGCTTTCCCCTCTCTGTAACATCTCCAGCCTTGCTTTCCTCTCTCTGTAACATCTCCAGCCTTGCTTTCCTATCCCTGTAACATCTCCAGCCTTGCTTTCCTATCTCTGTAACATCACCAGCCTTGCTTTCCTCTCTCTGTAACATCTCCAGCCTTACTTTCCTCTCTCTGTAACATCGCCAGTCTTGCTTTCCTATCCCTCTAACATCACCAACGTTGCTTTCCTATCTCTGTAACATCACCAGCATTGTTTTCCCCTCTCTGTAACATCTCCAGCCTTGCTTTCCTCTCTCTGTAACATCTCCAGCCTTGCTTTCCTATCTCTGTAACATCACCAGCATTGCTTTCCCCTCTCTGTAACATCTCCAGCATTGCTTTCCCCTCTCTGTAATATCTCCAGCCTTGCTTTCTTCTCTCTGTTACATCTCCAGCCTTGCTTTCCTATCTCTGTAACATCTCCAGCCTTGCTTTCCTATCCCAGTAACATCTTCAGCCTTGCTTTCCTCTCTCTGTAACATCGCCAGCCTTACTTTCCTCTCTTTTAACACTCCAGCCTTGCTTTCCTATCCCTGTAACATCTAACATCTCCAGCCTTATAATCCTCTTTCTGTAATATCTGCAGCCTTGCTTTCCTCTCCGTTTAACATTTCAAGCCTTGCTTTCCTCTCTCAGTAACATTTCCCGCCTTGCTTTCCTATCCCTGTAACTTCACCGGCCTTGCTTTCCTATCCCTGTAACATCTCCAGCCTTGATTTCCACTCTCTGTAACATCTCCAACCGTGCTTTCCTCTCTCCCTGTAACATCCCCTGTCTTGTTTTCATCTCTCTGTAACATCTCCAGCCTTGCTTTCCTTTCTCCCTGTAACATCTCCAACATTGCTTGCCTATCTCTCTGTAACATCTCCGGCCTTACTTTCCTTTCTCTGTAACATCTCCAGCCTTGCTGTCCTTCACACCTCAGTGAATTGGTTATATATCTGCTCTTATATTTTTATCTTCCTTGGGGTCTATAAAATATCCCCAGCAGTGTGTCTGTCATCGTTTGGACCCTCACCTTGATTGATAAAGCCTCATTTGAAGATACGTCCAAGATATTGTCCCTCCTCACTGCAGTAACTGTTCCTTAATTAACAATGCAACACCACCTCCTCTTTAAGACCCTCTCCTGTCCTGCCTATAGTTCAGTACAACAGAATATTGACTTTTAAGCCCTGACCTCTCTCAAACACACCTCTGTGATGGCAAAAACATTCCACCTCCACATGTCAACTCATTCCATTATCACAACAGTCTGTCTGATGATGCTCCCAACATTAATGTAAGCTGGAATATAACACCTGGAATACTCTGTACCTCGGAGTTCCTCAATCATTCACTATTTGTTATCAGGCTGCCCTAACCATGAACCAAAATTGTAATTCTGGGACTGAATGAATATTTGTTGAATTGTAATATGTTATTTCAAAAAATGTGTTCATCAAGTGCAACTTTCCAGAACTGTCAGCTCCACATACAATGAATTTCTGATGGTTAATTCCCTGCTCAGTGTGCAGAGGGGACAGCCCTCAGTAATGGAGAAACTGAGGACTGTTGTTGATGGAGATAAAAGTAGAAAAGTGTGGTACTGGAAAAGCACAGCATATCAGGCAGCATCCGAGGAGCAGGAGAGTCGATAGTTCAGGCATGAGCTCTTTATCAGGAAGGCATTGGTGCATTCCTTTTTCTATGATTCTGTGATTCGCAGGACATTGGGAATCATACTTGCTCAGCAAGGCAGCACTGTATATTGCATTGAAAAGGAAAGCAGTCAATCAGTTGGTTGGACAGGGTGTAGACAGGCTGAGGGGAAATGATGGCCCATCGGTGGTAGCAGATGGAAAGTATTCAGCCTGGAGCTCAGTGAGCAGTGGCATACCAGGGATCGATTCTGGGACCTGTACTCTTTGTGATTTTTATAAATGACTTTGATGAGGAAGTGGAATGGTGGGTTAGAAAGTTTGTCAATGACATGAGGGTTGATAGGCTTGTGGATAGTGTGGTGGGTTGTTGTAGGTTGCTACAGGAAATTGACAGGATGCAGAGCTGGGATGATAAGTGGCAGACAGAGGGCATATTGTTGGAGGGAATCCTGAGGGACAGGATGTACATGTATTTGGAAAGGTAAGGACTGATTAGGGAGAGTCGACATGGCTTTGTGCGTGGAAAAATCATGTCTCACAAACTTGATTGCGTTTTTTGCAGAAGTAACAAAGAGGATTGATGAGGCAGAGCGGTGGATGTGATCTATATTGACTTGAATAAGGTGTTCGATAAGGTTCCCCATGGGAGACTGGTCAGCAAGATTAGATCTAATGGCATACAGACAGAACTAGCCATTCGTATAGAGAACTGGCTCAAAGGTAGAAGACAGAGGGTGGTGGTGAAGGGTTGTTTTTCTTATTGGAGGCCTGTGACCAATGGAGTGTCACAGGCATTGGTGCTGGGTCCACTACTTTTTGTCATTTATATAAATGATTTGCATGTGAGTATAATAGGTATAGTTGGTAAATTTGCTGATGACACCCAAATTGGAGGTGTAGTGGACAGCAAAGAAGGTTATCTCAAACTACAACGGGATCCTGATCAAATGGGCCAATGGGCTGAGGAGTGGCAGATGGAGTTTAATTTAGGTAAATGCGAGATGCTGCAAGTTGCGAAAGCAAATCTTAGCAGGCGTTATACTCTTAATGGTGAGGTCCAAGGGAGTGTTGCTGAACAAAGCGACCTTGGAGTGCAGGTTATTGTTCCTTGAAAGTAGAGTCACAAATAGATAAGATAGCGAAGAGGGCACTTGGTATGCTTTCCTTAATTAGTCAAAGCATTTTACATTGGTTGGAAGGTCATGTTGCGGCTGTACCGAAAGTTGGTTAAGCCACTTTTGGAATATTGTGTGCAATTCTGGTCTCCTTCCTATCGGTAGGATGTTGTGAAACTTGAAAGGATTCTGAAAAGATTTACAAGGATGTTGCCAGGGTTGGAGGGCTTGAGCTATAGCTGGGGGTTGAATGGGCTGGGGCTATTTTCCCTGGAACATTGGAGGCTGAGGGGTGATCTTATACAGGTATATAAAATCATGAGGGGCATGAATCGGGACATAGACAAGGTCTTTTCCCTGGTGTGCAGTACTCGAGAGTGCAGGTTTAGGTTGGGAAGGAAAAAATATAAAAGAGATGTAAGGGGCAACCTTTTCACACAGAAGGTGGTATGTGTATGGAATGAGCTGCCAGAGGAAGTGGTGGAGGTTAGTACAATTGCAACATTTGAAAGGCGTCTGGATGGGGATATAAATTGAAAGTGTTTGGAGTGAAGTGGGCTGAGTGCTGGCAGGTGGGAGTAGATTGGGTTGGGATATCTGGTCAGCATGGACGAGTTGGACCGAAGAGTCTGTTTCCACTCTATATATCTCTTTGACCCTGTGACTATAATTTAGAAATGATAATAAGTTGACATGCGCTGTTAAATAAGTAAATGTTGATATTATAAAATTGTAGCATACAAAAAGTTGAAAACTTGCTAGTTTTAGAATGAATGATAAAGAACAAAGAACATTTCAACACAGGAACAGACCCTTTGGCCCTCATGGCCTGTGCTGATCCAGATCCTCCTATTTTCTAAACCTGCCACCTATTTTCTAAGGGTCTGTACCTCTCTGCTCCCTGTCCATTCATGTATCTGACAGATACATCTTGGATGACGCTATCATTCCTGCCTCAACCACCTCTGCTGGCAACACGTTCCAGGCTGCCACCACCTTCTGTGTAAAGAACTTTCCACATATATCTGCCGTAAACCTTTCCCCTGTCACTTTGAACTCATGACCCCTAGTATTTGAGTTTCACAATCTGGGGAAAAAGCTTCTTGCTATCCACCCTCTCTATATTTCTCTTGATTTTGTAGACCTCAATCAGGTCCCACATCAACCTTCGTCTTTATCATGAAAGTAACCCTAATCTGCTCAATCTTTCTTCATAACCAGCAACCCCATACCAGGCAACATCCTGGTGAATCTACTCTGTACCCTATTAAAAGCATCCACATCCTTTGGTAATGTGGTGACCAGAACAAATGCAGTATTCTAAATGCGGCCAAACCAAAGTCCTATGCAACTGTAACATGACCTGCCAATGCTTGTACTCAACACCTGATCCAATGAAGGAATGCATGCCATATGCCTTCATGACAACTTTACTGACCTGCGTTGCCACCTTCATGGAACAATGGACCTGAGAATACCCAGATCTCTCTGTACATCAATTTTCCCCAGGACTTTTCCGATTACTGTGTAGTTTGCTCTTGAATTGGATATTCCAAAATGCATCACCTCGCATTTGCACAGATTGAACTCCATCTGTCATTTCTGTGAACATCACTCCAATCTATCTATATTCTGCTGTGTTCTCTGACAGCCCCCTTCACTATCTGCTACTCCACCAATCTTAGTGTCATCTACAAACTTGCTAATCAGGCAACAGATACCTCCTTCCAAATCATTGATATATATCACAAACTACAGTGGTCCCAGCACGGATCGCTGTTACACACCACTGGTCATTGGTCTCCATGTTGAGAAATCCCCTTCCACTATTACTCTCTGTCTCCTGTTGCCCAGCCAGTTCTCTATCTATCTAGATAGAACACCTTGGACCCCTTGCAACTTCACCTTCTCCATCAGCCTACCATGGGAAATCTAATAAAATGCCTTACTCAAGTCCCTCAGTATCTTCTCCAGCAACTTCCCTAAAAACTAATGTAAGGCTCACCAGTCTATAATTACCTGGATATCCCCGCTATCCTTCTTAAACAGGGGACAACATTATCAATTCTCCAGTCCTCTGGGACCTCACCCATGCTCAAGGATCCTGCAAAGATGTTAATACCCCAGTTATTTCCTCACTCACATCCATCAGTAACCTGTGGTAGATCCCACCCGGTCCTGGGGCTTGTCTAACTTAATACCTATAAAAATATGAAAAACTTCCTCCCTCGTTATGGCGACTTGACCCAGAACGCAAAGATCTATCCCGAACCTCAACATCCGTCATGTCCTTCTCCTTGGTGAATACAGATGCAAGATACTTGTTAAGAATCTCACCCACTTTCTCTGACTCCATGCATAACTTTCTTCCTTTGTCCTTGTGTCTTCCAAACATTTCTCTGGTTACCCTCTAGCTCCTTATATATTACATTAGATTAGATTACTTACATTCTGGAAACAGGCCCTTCAACCCAACAAGTCCACACTGACTCGCAGAAGCACAACCCACCCAGACCCTACATTTACCTCTTCACCTAACTCTACGGGCAATTTAGCATGGCCAATTCACCTAACCTGCACATCTTTGGACTGTGCGAGGAAACCGGAGCACGCGGAGGAAACCCACGCAGACACAGGGAGAATATGCAAACTCCACACAGACAGTAGCCTGAGGCGGGAATTGAACCCGGGTCTCTGGCACTGTGAGGCAGCAGTGAGGCCACCATGAATAAAAGTTCTTCGGGTTTTTTCTCAACCCTGTTTGCTAAAGATATCTCATGACCACTTTTCGTCCTCTTAGTTCCTCGATATTTATTGTGAAATGTGGTTAGTGAAAAGAACACAAACATTTGTTTGTATGAGTGGGAACTCAGACCTTTACGAGGTGTTTTGCTCCAAAATATATTTGAAATCTGTCTCAGTGCAAATAAAAAGCAGGAGAAGAAACCTCTTGGGAAGAGTAATTTTCAGCCACTGTCCCCCCAAAGTGCTTCTAAGGTAGAAAAGAGTGAGGATATGGAACAAGGGCACAACAGTAACTATGGGTGGTCTGAATATGCAAATTGGCTCAATTAATTAACTTGACAGTGATATCTCAAACAAAGATTCGTGGAGTGTATGAGAGACTATTTCTGAGAGCAGGACGTCATGGAACCAACCAGAGAATGGGCTAATTTAGTCTTGATATTATATAACGAGGAAGGATTGGTGTATGAGCTTTGCCTTGGAAGGAGTAACCACAACATGCTCGAGTTTCACATTCAGTTTGAAAGCGCAAAGACTGAGTCATAAATGGAGTTTTAGTGTTCGCCAATAATACTAATACTAGACGAAGGAAGGATTCACCCTGGGTGGACTGGGGTAGAAATGAACAGTCAAAGGCAGTACAGATGAAGACGTTTGGCAAAAAAGTTAGGGAGATATTAAAGACCAAAGAGGAATTGCATGACAGAGAAAATCATCCATATCTTGATAAGGAAGTCAAGGATAACATGAAGGCAAATCCCAGGGCATTTCTTACTGCACAAGTTGGTCACACTGTGGAGGATCGGGCAAGTCAGTGGCCTCTTAGAGTTATGGCTGAATTCTTATGTGATAAACCCAGATAATGTTTGAGTGAGAAAGGTTCAAATCCTGCCATAGCAAGTGGCAGAGCTTGACTTCAAATCTGGAATTAAGAGACTGATGGTGGTTATGAATCGATTGCCAAGCAAAACTCACCTGGTTCACTCATGTCCTTTTGGGAAGGAAACGGCCATTCTACCGTCGATTCACCACTCTCAGGCTGAAGGCATTTCCCATTTACTCCGTTCTAAAAGATCTTCTCTTGACTCTCAGGCTATGACCTTGAGTCCTTTCTCTCTTAACAGTTGATGAATCTTCCCAACATCTACTCTGAGGCGTCCAGTGAAGAGACCCAGTCCAGGTAGGAGTCGATCTCGGTCATGCTGCAGAAACATGACGGAGAGATCGAGAAATTCGGGCAGCGTGTCAGGGGAGCGAAGCAATGGGCCGCGGCCTCCGAGACCACTGCTGAGTCATCCATGGGTCAGGTCTGGGCCCTTGGACATCGAGTCCCGACCTTATTGGAACATATTAATGTCCTCGGAAATCGAGGTCATCGGGAAAATATTCGGTTGCTGAGCCTTCAAGAATGGGAGGAGAAAGGGCAGCTTGTTGATTTCCTGGAGCAATGGCTCCCACAGCTGCTGAAATTGGAGTCAGAGCTGGGCTGGTTGCTGGTTGAGCGGACCCATCAGGTTGCTGTGCGCCAGCTCAGGTCGGCCCAGTGCGCCCGCCAGATCCTAGTTCAACTTCAAAATTAGAGGGAAAAACAGATGCTGCTAGAGTCCACCAGAGAGTTGGAAAAAGATCCCCTTGCCATCATGTACAAGCGCTCCAGGATAATGTTGTTCTCTGGCTGTGGTCCGCAAGAGGAAGGCATTTGATGAGGCAATGAAGCATCTGAGGGACTTAAATATTCAATATTCTATGCGATATCCGGCAATGCTATGGTGCAGTCATGGAGGATCTGTATATGAATTCAGATCACCGGGAAAAGTAAACGAATTTCTGGATGCTCTAAACTGACTGCAGGATTTGAACTGTATGGATAATGACTTTATTTTGCCCCTCTTTTCTTCTTTTTTTCTCCTCTTTTCTTCCTTTTTTCTCTTTTCTATCTTTTCCTGGTGGTGGTGAGGGAGGGGAAGTGTTAGTTCCTTAACGTTTCTATGGACTCTTTTTGTGTGGTTTATTTGATTATTGGGGGACGTTTCTGAATTGTTTTTATTTGTTTGATTATTACTTGCTGAGATTGTAATTTTATAATTTTATATATTTTCATCTTGTGTTGTTTTGCTAAGTGTATCGAGGTGTTGGTGTGGGGGGGGGGTCGCTTCTGTCTTATAAAATGTTGGAATTTATTTACTCTACTTTGTAATGCCTGGGCCGAGGGCATGCCTCTGGCTAGGAAATGTTCTGGTGGGATTATTGGAAGGTAGTAGTGGCTCCTCTGAAGAAGGGGGAAAATCTCCTTTTGACTATGTTTAATGTTATTTGTTTTTAGGAATAGTTCTTAGTTGTTTTGATTAAGCTGTTTTAAAGAGTGTTTTATGTGTGAATCATTTTTGTTTTTTATTCAATGTATTTTGGGTGGTGTTCTCCCTCCTGGAGGGCATCGGGCTTACTCGGACCATCATGGCTAGTCATTCGTATAGGTGGTGCACCTGGAATGTCAAGGGGAGCCACTCATTAATCAAAAGGAAAAAGATATTATCAAGTCTTAAAAAAAAGACAGGGTGGATGTAGCCCTTCTACAGGAGACACATCTACTTGATAAGGAGCATTCGAAGCTGCAACAGGGTGGATTTGGCAAGGTGTTCTTTTCATATTTCAGCTCAAAAAGTAGGGGAGTTGCTAATCTTACTGGTAAGAATCTCCCTTTCCAAATGCTAAGCCAGATAAAAGATGACTGTATGATATATATTAATTAAAGCCCTAATATATGGAGAGGAATGTGAGATTTTGAATCTCTATTGCCCGCCGGCGACCCACTTACATTTGTAATGGAAGTGATCTCCAAGTTGTTGGCTCTTGGGGTGCGCCATACTATTAGAGGGGGAGATTGTAATTGTATCATTGACATGGGTGGACAGAATACCTAAGATCTCTGGGCATATCTTTGAGATCTAGGTGTTGGCAGATCTGAGTAGGGAGTTGTGGCTGGTAGGTGTGTGGAACTGTCTTCACCCCGAGGGTAGAGACTTTACTTTTTATTCTTATCCACACAAGTGCCATACCAGAATTGATATGTTTCTGTCCCCTCGACCCTTTTGAACTCAATATTGTTTTGTAAAGTAGGTAATATAACTATTTTCAAACATGCCGCAGTATTTTTGAAGGTTAAGATTGGTGATGATAAAATAGCTTTCTGACATTGGCGTATGGACCTTTCCTATTGAAGGATAGTAAGTTCATAAAATATTTCTCGCAGGAATTTTAAACCTTCCGGGATATCAACTCAAACACAGCCAGTAACCTTTTGGTGATGTGGGAGACGGTTAAGGCATGTGTGCGAGGCTTGGTTATCTCATATTCTGTGAGCCCGAAAAGACAAAAGGGAGAACAACAGTGTCTGCTCGAGGCTCGCCTGAAGGCGGGTGAGACAGCGTATGTGGATAGACCTTCCACTACTAAACTACAGCTGATCACAGGCCGTTAGGCAAATTTGAATACCACACTTACTCAAACAGCAAAGAGGGAGATATTATTTGCGAAACAGAGATTATTTAAATACGGTTACAAGCCTGGCAGGTATCTAGCATACGTTGCCAGAAAGAAAAAGTCTCCCCAAGCCAATACGCCTATTAGAAAGAGTGCTGGTACCCTGACTTGTGATCATGAAATGAGCAATGCAGCCTTTAGAAAGTTCTGTTTCAAATTGTATAGGCCAAAGGGCTGTGAGGATAGAACGAGGAAGATAGAGTCTTTTTTAAAAAAGATTTGGCCCTCCAGGACTTAACCTCAGAGAGGGTGTTGTTCTTGAATGCCCCCCGGCAACCCAGGAAATGCAGGATGAGGTAAGGCCGCTCCAGAGTGGCAAACCGCTCGGACTAGATGGATTCCAAGCTGAGTTCTATAAAGAATTTATTGGGGAATTAGCCCGGCCACTTATAAATATATATAATTATTCATATAGTCAGGCCTGCCTCTCGCCTTCTCAGAGAGAAACAAATATTTCTCTCTTTCTTAAGAAGGGAAAGGCCCCAGATGACTGCTCTTCGTACAGACCTATATCCTTGTTGAATGTGGATTTTGAAGTTCTCACAAAAATATTGGGCATTAAGACTGGAGTGGGTTCTACCATTTGTTATAAAAGAGGACCAGACGGAGTTTATAAAGAGCCACAGATCAACTAATAACATTAGAAGAGTCTTAAATATGGTATAAGCCTGCCAGGAGGGAGCGATACTTGTACTAGTTAACTCCCTAGAGGCAGAGAAGGCATTTGATTGGGTAGAATGGACATATCTCTTTTATGCTCGGGAATGGTTTCATGTTGGAGAGGTCTTTACTAAATAACTTACTTTATTAATTAATGATCCCAAAGCAGCGGTTTAAGTTTGGACAGTGTTAGCATTGGGAGAGGTTGTCGACACGATTGCCCTCTCTCACCATTATTATTTACACGAGTGATTGAGCTGTTGGTGGAAGCTATATGAGCTGACCCAAATACAATGGTTCTGGAGGTTAGATTAGGTAAGCACAAAATTGCTCTCTATGCAGATGATGTCCTCCTTTTCTTAAATAGTCCATTGACACCTGTGCCCTGCTTAATTCAAGTGGTTAACTTATTTGATTAGATTAGAACCCACCCATACCTCTAAATTTACCCATTACCTAACATTACAGGCAATTTAGTATGGCCAATTCACCTGACCTGCACATCTTTGGACTGTGGGAGGAAACTGGAGCACCCAGACACGGGGAGAACTTGCAAACTCCACACAGTCAGTCGCCTGAGTCGGGAATTGAACCCGGGTCTCAGGCGCTGTGAGGCAGCAGTGCTAACTACTGTGCCACCATGCTGCCCACTATGTTCTCACGTTATAAAATCAATTTAATGAAATCGGAGGCCATGCTGCTAGGTGCTCTTGCCAGTATATCCAATTTTCGGATAGATCCCGTTTCCCCTTTCGGTGGTCACTGGCAGCTTTTCTTTACTTCGGTATTTCTAATACTCCAGCATTCGGTCAGGTATATAAAGCCAATTATACACATTTATTTGAGAAAGTAAGGTAGGACCTTCAATGCTGGGAAGATCTCCTGATAGCCTGGATAGATAGAATAGCTTTGGTCAACATGAATATCCTACTTGGCCTTTTGTATGCTGTGAGAATGCTCTCCTTGATGCTGCCGAGACAGGCGCTGCATAAGCTTTATGGTTAGCTCAGCTCCTTTACTTGGAGTAATAGACGGTCCCTTATTAAATTAGAAAAGCTACAGCTTCCACAAATAAGGGGTGGGCTGGATTTTCCTGATTTTAGGAGGTACGAATTGAGCTCTCTATTATCCTACGTTCGTGATTGGGTCTCTTGTGAACCGCAATCAACCTGGTTACATATTGAAGCCTCACTAGCAAAATATCCCATCATCAATCTACTACTTATGGACAAGATGAGAGTTATTATGGATCATTGTAAAAATTCTATTGTATTAAATACAATCAAAGCCTGGAGGATACTGCGACAGGATGAGGGTAAACTACAAAAAAATCTGCCTTACACCCCTCTGGTGGGAATGTTGGGGTTCCAGCCAGAGCTGTGTGATGCTGTACTCAGAGCCTGGGAGTGCAAAGGTATCTCCTGTTTGGGAGATCTGTTCGATGGGGAGGTCATGATGTCCTTCGAACAGCTGCATCAGAAGTTTGGGCTGCATAGCAAGATCTTTTTCGATATTTACAAATCGGAGACTTTTTACAAAAGAAGACCACATTGATAATTAATCCTTATAAATGAGATAGGGAAAGGAGGGTGCATCGGCCAATGTGTCCACCCGCGGTCAGTACTCTCTACCAAAAACTATTTAATAACTTATCAAAGGACATGGAATGGTTGTATAAAACCCTAGAGACAAGAATTGGGAATGGAAATCTTCTTAGACGTGTGAGAGGGCATCTGGGAAAATACCACGAAGATCTCTGTCTGTAACAGAATTCATACAGCTCAGATGGCACCTGAGTGACTTGCAAAGTTCAAGGCAGGAGCATCTCCAATGTGACCCATATGCAAAATAGTAGTTAGTAATCTCACGCATTGTCTGTGGACCGGCCATAAGATCTGCAGGTAGTGGGGCAGAGTAGCAAATGCCTTGGCAAAGATTTTGGTAACGGAGATTGGGTTGGACCCACTGTCTCTACTTTTGGGCTCCACAAATTTCCCCTCTTTGGAAGTACACGGAAGGAAATTATTCACTATCCTTACCTTTTGTTCGAGAAAAGATGTTTTATTGAATTGGGTATCTGAAGGTTCCCCAGGAGCTTCAAATTGGTACAGGATAGCCATGGTATATATCCCCCTTGACTTCCTTATGAATATGGTGCACCAAAAAATGTAATTTTTTTATACAACATGGCAGCCCTTTTTGAACTACATTGACACAGATATATCAGCCACATTGCTCAGGGCCTTTGCTTAGCCATGGGGATGGTTCTGGCTGGTTCGGGGGATCCTGGGAGGAGGAATCCCATATAAATATCAGTTCTGTTATGATTTAATATACATTTATATTGAATTTGTATCTAGTTATTTATTTACTTATTTCTTTTCTATTCTCCTTTTGTCTATTGTTAGTAATGCAGGATATCCTATTTCATGTTTTGGTAGTTTGTAGAATAGATTAATAGTTTTTTTTTACAAATTCTATATTGGGGTTGTTATTATATTGTAAAGCAGAATACACTAGTTTGTACTATTTTTGTAATTTTGTAAAAAAAAATTAAAAATCTTCTGTTTTCAATAAAAATATCTACAAAAAAAGGTGTCAAGTTCGCACATTTCTCATCTTCTGGGGCCCTCCCTGATTCTAGAGATTCCTGAAAGAATACCATTAATGCCTCCATCCAGCTTATTTATACATTTCGTTTTTCGAGCAATTTCTCCTCATCAGCTCTGCGTCCCCACTGTCTTGAGTATTTGGGACATTATTCATGTTATCCATCGTGAATTCCCCAGTCATCCATGGTTGCCTCATCCTCCCTGTACAATGCGTCTTCTACCTCGGGATGAATCTCTGCTGTGACTCCTAAATTGCTCTGAGAAACTCCCACAATTACTATTCCACTGTTTTTCCTGCTAGATTCTTATCCCAGTCAATTCTACTCAGAACCTCCCTCATGCCTTTGCAGTTGCCTTTATTCAGCTGTAATGTTAACTCCAGTTCTACCTTCTCCCTCTCAAATTGAAGAATCGGTTCAAAATAATATTATGATCACTGCCTTCAAAGGGTTCCTTCACCTTAAGCTTCCTTATGAAGTCTGCCTCATTGCACAACACTAAATCCAGGATTACCCGTTCCCTTGTTGTCTGCACCATAAGCTGCTCCAAAAATCCATCTCGTAGACATTCCACAAATTCCTTTCCTTGCAAACCATTACCAGTGATTCTCCCAGTCCGACTGCATATTGAAATTCCCCCAGACACTGTAACTTTGCCTGTCCTACACGTGTTTTTTTTTCCATCTCCTGTTATGTTTTGTGCCCCAGCTCCTGACTATGATTCAAAGGCTAGTACATAACTCCAACTATGGTTTTGCACCATTGTGATTCCTCAATTCTGCCAACACACATTCCATACCATTTGACTCTATTTCGAGTAATGGGAACTGAGTGATGGGACTGCAAAATACTTCAGCATTGCCACAAATTTATAGCTAAGGCATTGAGTAAAAATATTTCATTTTCGCCACAGTGTATTTCTTTGGCCAAATATTCTGTCTGCATTATGGAAGAATACGAACTGTTGAAAATGTGACAGAAGGACGATATGATGAGGACACGAGTCTATAAAGAGATTAAGGTGGGTCAAGTGAACAGTCAAATATTGGTGTATGGAACACTGTTGGAAAATATGTCTGTGCTCAAACTTGTTTGAGGGTTGAATGGAAACGCAGGGTATTGTTTCAATGGAGAGATTGGCTTGAGGCACAGAGCAACCGAGGAACCAGCACCTGGATTATAAAATCAAACCTTTAGGTGTACATCAATTTTTTAGTTAGGTAAGTTAAATGTTGAAAGTTTCGGAAACAGAATACATTTAAAAGTAGGGAATATTTAACTACATCGAAAGTGCTATGGCCACAATGATGTGAAGTGCTGTCCAGAGAAGATTCATTCAGCTGACTCTTGTGAGGACCATTTATTACAGGAAGAAATCTTGAACTGACTGGCCATGGATCTGCTAGGGTTTAGGTGAACAATATGTGATTTTGATTATTCACAGAATATTCCAAATAGTCTTTTCAAGTTGAATTCTGAAATAATATTTCAGCTTGTGTGAGAGATTACCATGAGTGGATGGGCTGTAAAACTGAAGAATATCTCAGTGAAGAAGCTGGTGATTTGGTGTAATCCTCTCAATGTGTTGTGTCTTTGTGGAACTCTCTTCCCAGAGAGTGATGGGGGATAAGACATTGAATATTCCTAAGACAGATTCTTGACTACGAATGACGCACTAACGTTGTCAAGGCAAAGGAGGAATATGTGATTGAGGCACAATCAGATCATCCACAATCTTATCGCATTATGAATCCATTTTAATCCTTACTCCTGATGCTAGTTTCCACATTTCTGTTGTCTTTAGATACTGAAAAAATTATGACACGTTACTCTTGAACATGAAGACTTTTCCTTTCAGATTATTGTGCACAGCTTTCCATATGTAACTTTTAAATGGGACTCAAAAGCACTCAGGAAAGATTCATGATGCTGTAGAGAGGTCAGGAGCATAGGACAAAGGGAAAGCCTCTCTTGAAACTGCTTCAGAAATCAGCTTGTGTCGAATGGATAACTTTAGCAATGCAGATTCCTGTCAGTTGTTCTTGTGATGTGCGTTTCATTGGCAAGGTCAGCATTCTGTTGCCTGTATTTAATTTCTGATCAGAATATGGTGATAAACTCCAGGGGTTCTTGTGGTGCAGGAACACTAACAGGAATTTTACAAAGAGAGAAACGGGGTTATTAACAATTTGATAGTGAAGGGAGAATGATATAGCTTCAAATCCTGTGTGCCCTTGAAGATTGTATTCCTCACTATCTGATGCTCACAAACTATGGAAATAGTGAGACCACATTCTCTGTTTCCAACAATTAAAGTCATAGAGTCATACAGCACACAAACCGGCCTTTCAGCCCAATGCAAATACGCCAGCCAAAAAACACCAAACTACATTATTCCCAGTTACCTGAAGTCTATAACCTACTATTATCTGGCATTTGGCGTTTAAATGCTGCGTTACCGTGTATCTGTGAACTGAGCTTTTATGTTCTTCCAATATATGCACGAAATGGTTTCAAGGAAATAGATCTCACAACATCAAACACAAACTCATCAGATCAATAAAATGGCCTCATTGTTTAATAATTATTAGAAAATCGGATTGTCTTTTTAGTTCATTTGGGATTTTAATGGAGGTAGACCAACATTAATTGCCCTTGAGACGTTCCAGTCCAGTTGACGTTGGTCCATCCAAGTGGCTGTTGAGAGGGAGTGCCAGCTGTTCATCTCATGCGCTGGTTTAATTGGGAGTAAATAATACCGATGATGGATGGAGTGTTAAACAAGCCGCCACACTGAGATGAACAGCTCGCAGGGTAACAGACTCTTTGTCAATACGAATATATGGGAAGGAATTTATTAGTCTTCAGAGAAATAACAACCTTACGCGAGAATTCTATATAATAATGAAGCGAAGTATGTTTTTATGTTATTGGCGAAATTAAAATAATGGCGTCAAACAGCTGGAATAATGTTGATGCTGTTGTTGGACGATTCTTTCACTGAGTATGTGAATTATCCTGGATGAGCTCAGAGTTGGCTGGGTTGTCCTATGTTGAGTAAGTCCTGATACTCAATGGGATAATGCTTGTTTGTAATCTCGCCACTTACTGAGCACAGTTCGATTTAACGAACCAACATGTCCCATTGGTTGCTGCTTCAGAATATACCAAAGCTTTCATGGCTGCCACCACATGGAATCATGTAATAAAGACAAGGCCCATCGAGTCTGCACCATCCAGTGCTGATGCAAGTGCTTTATAAAGTTTGTGAGGCTACCTTCCTAAACCACATTTTTGACACATATCATGCTCAGGGTTCGAAACAGATTTCACAAATCATCTCTTAGTATCTTCTCTTTCACTTCAAACATATTTCCCCTTGCGTTTGACCCTTTGAGTGCGGGGAATAGCTGCTGTCTGTTCACTCGTCCCATACCTCTCATGCTGTAATACACTTCTGTCAGGTTCTCCCCAAAAGCAAATGTCACGGATCTTCATGGTTTGAGTTCTCTCTTGTCTTGTTACATCTTCCAAAATGCAGCATCTCACATATTTCAGTGGGACCGTTTATCAGTCATTGATCTGACAATCCGTTTGTACCCTCTTGTAACCAACACGTTCCTGCTCACTGTGACCCACCCAATTAATCATTGTGTCATCTGCAACATGGTTTATCATTCCCCAACATCCCCTCCATCTCCCACATTCTTATCATCAACATTTATGAATTTCAGAAACAAACCTTGATTTTCTTCCTGTTCTACAGATATTGTTGCAGAATTGGGAATTCCAGTCTCTTGTTGTTCCTATTTTGGTGAATTTACAACGTGAATCAGCTGTGGTCTTTTGTGAGGGAGCCACAAATATTATTTTGGACACGGAGATGAATTCTGCTTTTATACTCCACCTCTCTGCCTGTAGTATTCATATGGCTTGGCCATCATTAACCTTGGACTAACTTTTGGCGCCTTGCCCTGAAATATTCCCATTTTATTTGGGCCTGCGATTTATTCTTTACAACATTTGCTGCAATACTCAGAGCTAAAAGAACTTTTTAAGCTGCAGGATGGACACAGGCTTATTTATTAATTTTGTTTGAAAGAGCTAGAGCAATGATGATAAAGATTGAATTAAATTCTGGATTATAAACACACTATAGATGATCAATTCACATTCTCATTTCTACGTTGAATTGGAAGAAAATTAAAAGAACAAATACCCACCGTTCTGAATATTGTGTAAAACGTGGTATCATATTGAAATAATGCATTAAGGAAGATCATGCATCAATTTTCTTTTGAATATTGCGAGGACATTGTTCAAACAAACAGTGTTCTTGTCTTTTGCTCCTTATTCATTCAACTGATCTTCCCGTGTAATTTGAGGTGAGATCAGACTGACTTCCCTTTCAATCGAAGCAAAACTTGACTGAGGGTGGAATCAAGGACCCTGAGCAAAACTGTGATTCATGGGAATTAGAGAACCTTCTGCACTGAGAACGGGAGCAATAGAAAAATCAGTCTCCGCAAGGTATCTTCCAAACTGCATGTCATCCTGACTAGGGACTCATTTGCTGTTCCTTCACAAGTATTTGTTAAAAATCTTGGAATGCCCCTACAAACAGCTCTGTCTGGATCTGCATCACCCCGGATTGAAGAGGTAAAACAGGGCAACTCTGTATCGCTTATTCCAGAGTCATTGGGGATGACAAATAAACTCTGCCCTTGCTAGTGCCTTCCAAAACCCTGGATGAACATATCCTGTTAAAGATACAAAGATATTTTATGTTTTCATCGTTGGATGTAAACTCTCAGAAAGGTAAGACCTTGTTGGATGAGTATGATGCCAGTGACATCAGGAGCATGATAAATCATTGATAACAATTGGGATCATTACTTCAATCAGTTACTTTCAGAGGAATGATCATGTGATGTCATGACCACCGAGTTCAACATTTTCATAATGCATTATGACAGTGTCAACACATTATCGGTATTTAGGGAGTTGTCAGGCACAGAGTTTTTCATTTTTCATTCAAACACCATTACCAAATTCTTGAGCGTCAACAGAAATGGCAGCTTCACTGTTCCCTTTCAGATTAGACAAATATCTACTTTCCAAAAGAGTAACCAAGTTGAAAGTGCAGGAAAACATTTGCAGGTTCTGAGCAGAGAGAAACACAATTAACTTTTTGCCTCCAACATGTGTTTTTCAGAAGAGGATCATATCAGACTCAATATGCTGCCTCTGTTTCTACCTCTAGATCCTGACACATCCGTGGTGTTTTGTCACTGTTTACTGTTTAGAACATAGAACATAGAACAGTACAGCACAGAACAGGCCCTTCAGCCCACGATGTTGTGCCGACCATTGATCCTCATGTGAGGTAAACCTAATGTACGAACTCTCAAATTTCTGTGACCATATGCATGTCCAGCAGTCTGTTAAATGTCCCCAATGACCTTGCTTCCACAAAAGCTGCTGGCAACGCATTCCATGCTCTCACAACTCTCTGCGTAAAGAACCTGCCTTTGACATCTCCTCTATACTTTCCACCAACCAGTTTAAATCTATGACCCCTCGTGTTAACAATTTCTGCCCTGGGAAAAGGTTTCTGGCTGTCAACTCTATCTATGCCTCTCATTATCTTGTACACTTCAATTAGGTCCCTTCTCTTCCTTCTTTTTTCAAATAAAAAATTTCCGAGCTCAGTCAACCTCTCTTCATAAAATAAGCCCTCCATTCCAGGCAGCATCCTGGTAAACCTCCTCTGAACCCTCTCCAAAACATCCACATCTTTCCTATAATTGGGCGACCAGAACTGGACACAGTATTCCAAGTGTGGTCTAACCAAAGTTTTATAGAGCTGCAACAAGATCTCATGGCACTTAAACTCAATCCCCCTGTTAATGTAAACCAAAACACCATATGCTTTCTCAATAACCCTGTCCACCTTGGTGGCAATTTTAAGGGATCTATGTAACTGCACACCAAGATGCTACTGTTCCTCCACACTGCCAAGAATCCTGCCTTTAATCCTGTACTCAACTTTCAAATTCGACCTTCCAAAATGCATCACCTCGCATTTATCCAGGTTGAACTCCATCTGCCACCTCTCAGCCCATCTCTGCATCCTGTCAATGTCACGCTGCAGCCTACAACAGCCCTCTATACTGGCAACGACACCTCCAACCTTTGTGTCGTCTGCAAGCTTGCTAACCCATCCTTTAATCTCCTCATCCAACTCATTAATAAAAATTACAAAGAGTAGAGGCCCAAGAACAGAACCCTGTGGAACACCACTCACCACAGACTTCCAGGCAGAATATTTTCCTTCCACTACCACTCGCCGTCTTCTGTCGACCAGCCAATTTTTTATCAGCTAAATCTCCCTGTATCCCATTCCTCCTGACCTTCTGAACAAGCCTACCATGGGGAACCTTATCAAATGCCTTACTGAAGTCCATATACACAACATCCAACGCTCGACCCTCATCAACCTATCTAGTAACATAGTCCAAGAACTCGAAAAGATTTGTGAGGCATGACCTGCCCTTCATAAAGCCGTGCTGACTACCTTTAATTAAACCATGCTCTTCCAGATGGTCATAAATCCTAACTCTCAGAATCCTTTCTAACACCTTACAGACGACAGACATGAAACTGACTGGTCTGGAATTGCTGGGGATTTCCCTATTTCCTTTCTCAAAGAGAGGAATTACATTTGCTTCCCTCCCGTCCTCCGGTACGACTCCGGTGGAGAGCGAGGATGCAAAGATCTTCACAAGCGGCGAAGCAATCACATTTCTCACTTGCCAGAGCAGCCGAGGACAAATCTGGTCTGGCCCTGGCGACTTGTCAATCTTAATGTTTGACAAAATGTTCAACACATCAGCTTCTTCAATCTCTATCTGATCCAGCATGCTTACCTGCTCCTCAATGGTTTCATTCACTACAAGGTCCTTTTCTTTAGTAAAGACAGAAGTAAAAAACACATTAAGTCTTCCCCTCCCTCCTCAGACTGTATACAAAAGTTCCCTATGCTATCCCTGATCGGCCGTACTCTTTATTTGATCATTCTCTTACTCCTCACGTACGTGTAAAATGCCTTTGGATTGTCCCTAATTCTTCCTGCCAAGCCTTTCTCGTGCCCCCTCCTGGCTCTCCTCAGACCATTTCAGAGCTCTTTCCTCACCTGCCTGTAATCCTCTAGAGCTGAGCAAGACCCTTGCTTCCTCCTCCTTACATAAGCTGCCTTCTTTCTTTTGACGTAAAGCTCCTCCATTCTCGTCATCCAAGGTTCCTTTATCTTACCCCTTCTTGCCTATCTCAAAGGAATACATTTATGCATCACTCGCAACAACTGTTCCTTAAACACTCTCCACATGTCTATAGTGCCCTTTCCATGGAACAATTGCTTCCGGCCTATGCTTCCCAACGCACGTCTGATAGTATCATAGTTTCCTTTTCCCCAATTAAATATCCTCCCATTGTGCCTGCTTCTCTCCTTTTCCTTAGCTAAGTACAATGTGAGGCAGTTGTGGTCACTATCACCAAAATGCTCTTCTACCGCAAGATCTGACACCTGCCCCGGCTCATTGCCGAGTACCAAATCCCAAATGGCCTCTCCCCTCGTCGGCCTGTCAACGTACTGAGTTAGGAAACCCTCTGAACACACCTTACAAACCATGTCCCCGAAGGAGGTTCCAATCAATATTGGGAAAGTTAAAGTCACCCGTTAAAACTACCCTACTCCATTCACACTATTCCAAAATCTACAGACCTATGCTTTCTTCAATCTCCCTGCTGCTATTGGGGGGCGTGTAGTAAACCTCTAATGAGGTTACTGCTCCCTTACTGTTCCTAATTTCCACCCATATTGACTCAGTAGGCAGACCCTCCTCGACAATGGTAACTTCTGTAGCTGTGATCCCCTCTCGATTACTAGTGCTACCCCCCTCTTCTTTTTCCCCCTCCATATTCTTTTTAAATGTTCTAAACCCTGGAACATCCAGCAACCATTCTTGCCCCTGAGAAACCCATGTCTCTGTTATGGACACAACATCATAGCACCAGGCCCCGATCCATGCTCTAAGCTCATCACTTTTATTCACATTTTCCCCAGTATTCTTGAGCACTGATTCCGTTTTGGGAGAGAGCGCGGTGAGGGGGTCACGGAGTCTCAGCGGTTATCATGGTTGTTTCTCAGAACCAGGGACCTGGATTGGGGGAACGGGGGGCGCATGGTGTCTCAGTGTTTAGCACGGCTGTTTCACAGTATCAGGGACACGGTTTGTGGGGGAGGGGGAGGGGGCATGGTGTCTCAGTCATTAGCACGGCTGTCTCACAGTACCAGGGACACGGTTTGTGGGGAAGGGGGAGGGGGCATGGTGTCTCAGTGGTTAGCACGGCTGTCTCACAGTACCAGGGACACGGTTTGGGGAGAGGGAGAGGGGATGGGGCCATGGTGTCTCAGGGGTAAGCACGGCTGTGTCACAGTACCAGGATCACGGTTTGTGGGGGAGGGGGAGGGGGCATGGTGTCTCAGTGGTTAGCATGGCTGTTTCACAGTACCTGGGACACGGTTTAGAGGGAGGGGGAGGTGGCCATGGTGTCTCAGTGGTTAGCACGGCAGTCTCACAGTACCAGAGACACGGTTTGGGGAGAGGGAGAGGGAATGGAGCCATGGTGTCTCAGGAGTTAGCACGGCTGTGTCACAGTACCAGCGTCACGGTTTGTGGGGGAGGGGGAGGGGGCATGGTGTCTCAGTGGTTAGCACGGCTGTCTCACAGTACCAGGGACCCGGTTTGGGGAGAGGGAGAGGGAATGGGGGCATTATGTCTCAGTGGTTAGCACGGCTGTCTCACAGTACCAGGGACACGGTTTAGAGTGAGGGGGAGGGGGTATGGTGTCTCAGTGGTTAGCACGGCTGTCTCACAGTACGAGGGACCCGGTTTGGGGGGAGGGGGTCATGTTGTCTCGTGGTTAGCACGGCTGTCTCACAGTACCAGGGAACCCAGTTTGGGAGGAGGGGGAGGGGGCATGGTGTCTCTGTGTTTAGCACGGCTGTCTCATAGTACCAGGGACCCAGTTTGGGGGGTGAGGGGATAGGGGCATGTTGTCTTGGTGGTTAGCACGGCTGTCTCACAGTACCAGGGACACGGTTTAGAGGGTGAGGGGATAGGGGCATTATGTCTCAGTGGTGAGCTAGGCTGTCTCACAGTGCCAGGGACACGGTTTGGGGGGTGAGGGGATGGGGGCATGATGTCTCAGTGGTTAGCACGGCTGTCTCACAGTACCAGGGACACGTTTTGGGGGTGAGGGGATGGGGGCATGGTGTCTCAGTGGTTAGCACGGCTGTCTCACAGTACCAGGGACCCGTTTTGTGGGAGAGGGAGAGGGGATGGGGACATGGTGTCTCAGTGGTTAGCACGGCTGTCTCACAGTACCGGGGACACGGTTTGGGGGAGAGGGTGAGGGGATGGGGACATGGTGTCTCAGTGGTTAGCATGGCTGTGTCATAGTAGCAGGGACCCATTTTGCTTCCACCCTCAGGACTTTTTGTATTGAATTTTCACATTCTCCCCAGGTCTGCAAGTGTTTCCTCCAGGTGCTCCATGTTCCTCCCACAGTCCAAACAGGTTCAATCGATTGACCAATCTAAATTACCAATCATGTGCAGCTCGGTGTATTAGCGATGTGAGATGCAGGCATAGATTAGTAGTCGGCTTAGCCAAGGGAAATGCAGGAGTAGGGCATGAGGTGGGTCAGGGTGCAATGATTTTCAGAGGGTCAGTGTGGATTAGAAGGGCCTATGTCCCATAAAATAAGGAAAAAAATGTAAAATTAAACATTGGAATATACTGGAAACCTGAACCAAAAAGAAACAGAGTGCAGGGGACATGGAACAGGCTTGGCAGCCTGTGTCGAGAGAAAATCAGATTTAACATTTTGAGTCCACTGACCATGCATCAGATCTGAAAGCAGCTGGGAATTAGTCTAATGTCTGTTGGTGGGGTTAGATTAATATACGGGCAAATAGAGAGATACAATATATAAACAAAGGGATTATTCATAATCAGCTAGGATGGAAATAAATGTGACATTATTTTAATTCATTTTTCACATCCTCCCATATTCCTGAGTTTCATGCACGTGTGGGCACATATCTACGTTCCTGTTTGAAGTCAGTTCTGTCCCCTCTATCTCTTTCCTCAGTGTGGCCATCTTCTTTCCTTTATATATGAGACATGTTTGATGTTGGCTGGGCCAGAGTTTATTTCTCTTTCCTATTTGCTCTTGAGAAGCTGTTGGGGAACTGCCTTTCTGAACCACTGATACTTCGATGTGCTGTCGGCTGCCAGTGCTCAGGTCTATTTGGTTTCACTTCTTTGAGACCTTGTAGTGTTATAATTGAATGGTTGGCTTGCCCATTTCAAAGGGCATTTGAGAATCTACCATTGCTGTGGGTCTGGAGTAACATGTAGGTCAGACCAGTGACGGTAGCCAGTTTCCTTCCCTGAGGGACACTAGTGAGCCAGGGGTTTTTAGATTTAACAACCATTAATGTTTCATTAGATTGTTAATTCCAAACATTTTATTGAATTCAAATTCTATTGTCTGCTGTGGGAGGATTGAAGGCTATGTTTGGGTCATTATCTGGGTCCCTAGATTTATAGTCTGTAGAAAATAACATGAGACTATCACCTCCCCAGTAACTCCATCAGCAACAGCAGTGTTGCTGTTATCGTCACTGAGGTAAAGAAAACTGTGCAGTTACGTTGTCAAATACTTCCATGGAGAACAAAGCTGTTAATATTTCAGGTGACAGCGACTATGCAGAGATCCTATGGATTTTCAGCACAGAATAGAAACTGAAGTGAAAAGCATTTTAAACATTGAGTGGATGTGCCTGTCTCCAGCGTTTTGACTTATTCCTGTCGTGGAAAGTCAGTGGAGGTTCTCTCGATGATTTTCTCGGATTTGTGGTGTCAGCTGCTGCGATCATTCAGGGAGATTCGAGTGTCTAGTGTTCCCACTCTGGACAGGTGTGGGCACTGCATTTATAGAGTGTCTGGGTCTACAGGGAGGAGCAGGATACTGCACTATCTTTTCTGAAATTTCCACGAATATTTCCCAATGACATACTTTTCCAGATGCAAAGTGTGAAGCCAGTTTAATTCAACAATGTGGATATCACAGAGTTGTGAACCCTTCTTCACCATATCCAATAGTCTCACACCAGGGAGAGGACTGTACTCACGATCTCCAACAATGGTTTTGTTCTGGAACATTCGAGGCAGGAGTGAGTGACAAACCCATTATGCCAGAGTGCCATCCCCCCATGTATTCATGAGGTGACAGAGACTATGTCTGTCTTGGTTCTGTCTCCACCGAGGAAGCAACAGAAAATCCGCCAAAAATATCAAGGAGCAGAGTGACTGGGGAAAATGAGGAACTGCAAGAAATTAGAATTATTAAAGTGGAAGTACTGGGGAAAACACTCATTGTATTGAAGCTTGGTAAATTCCTGGACCAGATGAGTGATGAATTGAGAGGGTCACAGATTTAGTGCTGGAGAGTTGCGTTTGCTGGATATATCTGCCCGGAGCAGGAACGGACACAGTGGGTCAGTGGTCTCCTTCTGTATTGTCAATTCCATAACTCTATGAGGGAGGTCAAAGTTGGTCAAAGCACTTTATATTATGGAAAGGTCCTGCAGATTTGAAAGTAGCTACTGTTATCGCAAATATTTAAAACAGGAGAGAGAGGGACAACAGAATATCATCTGCTGGATAAACTGATGTCACTTATGAGGAAAATATTAGATTTTTTAAGTCATTAATAACAACTAGATCTTTGGAGAATAATGATATGATTTACAGAGTCAGCCTAGATTCAGAGAAGGGAAAATCGTTTCCATAAAGTAGTAGGAGTTTTTGGAGGATGTAGATTGTGACATCGACAAATGAGAACCAATGGAACGTGTATTTGAATTTTCAGAAGGCAATTGACAGGTGAGCAAAGAACATTAGAGTCCTTCTGTAAGGGTGAATATACTAAATGGATTGAGATTTGGA
>NW_026869235.1:0-97598 GCF_020745735.1 Hemiscyllium ocellatum | reverse complement strand
TCTTGGTCAGTTCTCCTCTCAGACTCATGTAATTAGCTTTGGTTCTGATGCTCAGGTGTGCATTATGGCTAAAAAAAAGTTGTTCTGCTTGTTTGTGACACATAGGACCAGAATTTACATTCAGGCTGATTCAGCCACATCATCTGAGGCCACATGCTTTCTCTGTAATGCCTTTGTTATTGATTACTGTCAGGGTTATCCATCCTGCACTCCCATTCTGCCTGAGTTTCCACAAGGTTATGAACCATTGAATATTTATGTTCCACCTTTTGTACACCCTGTAACCACACCTCTCTGGTGACTAAATCCCATTTATCTCTGTGTCACAAGTCTATTACCTTATTGCAGATACTTTGGCAATTCCAAAAAATATATAATTTATTCTTTCCCACAATGCCCTGTCACAAATCGATTTGCCGACGTACAGTTTTAGTTAAACTCTGTCCTTTCTCGTTCCTTTCTGCTTGTCTTCAGCCACATCTCCATGCTGTTCCGATGTGTCACACTTTCTCTTTGGATTTGGAAACTCCTTTCACCTGAACCCTGTCCCTGCATCCTTCATGTCAGCTTAAAGCTCTGTCCATAAACCTCCTGACATGATTGGCCAGGACACTGCTCCCAGCAGGGTTGTTTTTAATTCACTCGTGGGATATTGCTGTCTCTGGCTGGCCAGCATTTCATATCCACCCCCGAGCTGCCCTTGAGCTGAGTGCCTTGCTAGAACATTACAGAGGGTAGTTTAGAGTCAACTCCATTGCTCTGGGTCTGGAGTCATGTGTACGTCAGACCAGCTGCCTACCACTGGTTTCCTTCCTGAACGGATATTGAGCATTCAGATGCTTTTCTCTGCCACTGGCATTAAATTCTGGATGAAGAGGCTAGTGAGAGTAACATTAGGCCATCGCCTGGCCCACTGATAGCTCCCTCATCACTGAGTACTGATCCCAGTGCACCATGAATCAAACCCCTTCTTCTGAACCGTGGTTTGATCCTGACACCTTCCTGCACTCTGGTGATTGTCACTCAGTATCTCTCCATGAGATATCTGTCACTGTGAGGGTCTAATTGCTGGTAGTGACTGCAGCTTTTGTAGTTACTCCAGATCCTGAGCCAATAGAATTCTCCACTCCAGGGAGACGAGGCAGCGCAGGCCAGGGATGGAGAGTGGGATTTTCCAGATGTCTGTGGGAAGTGATTCTCCATGTGCCCTCACTGTATCAGTCTAATTTCCCATTCAGTCTATTTCTCCGTCTCCTGCATATATTCAGGACGTTCCTGACTCAATAAACTTCCCAACTGCTGGGTGTTTCACCAATCATCTTATTGAACACAGTGGGTCAGCCAAAGGGCAGGGAGATCTGGAGTCTTCAATAAATCCTTCAGCGACGTAAGATCACTCACAGTGAACAGTGCAGAGCGAATTTAAGTGATCGAAGTTTGGTCTGGAAGACCTGACACAAATACAGTGCTGAAGGGTGAACACAGAGCATGACGGTCCCAGGCTCAATATCGACTCTGATGAAGGGCTCTGGCTCGAAACGTCGAATCTCCAGTTCCTTGGATGCTGCCTGACCTGCTGTGCTTTAACCAGCAACACATTTTCAGCTCTGATCTCCAGCATCTGCAGACCTCACTTTTTACTCAATCTCCACTCTCTTGTTAACTTTCATCACTGCAGTTCTGAGCCTTCTATGACAATATAAGAAGTTCACAGTTATCAATCCAGGTCTGTGCTGTCTTAGTGAGCATCAGGACAACATAGAGTAAAGGAGGCCTGCCTTCAGAAGGTGGTATTGAAACCTGGGATCTTTCTGTTCCCTATACCCCTCTCACACGGTCTCTTGTAATGTGATCGGTTCATACAGCAAGGAAACACACCTTTTGGTCCATCTCATCTGCACCAGTGTCTTGATGGTTGTAATTGCCAGAAAAGTTCCTATTTCTGTAAGCTCCACCCCTCCCATTAGCCTGCTGTATATTTGAAACCTACTCCAATGCTGAAGACTCTCGCTATTTGTAAATTGCTCCAGTCTCGACAACATGCCCATCTCAATAATCCCATCCTGCACTTAGTACAATAATCTCTATTTCTGTAGTTTTCCACATTAATTGCAGTCCATCCTGTCTCTGTAAAATCCTCCAGCCTGGATCAAAATACTCACCTATGTACCTTCCTCAAGCCCCAAGAGAACATGATATCACTGTAACCTTCTGCTGGCCCGATCACATTCCTGCCTCCTGGCCTACAGCAGCACACGACCTCTGTAACCATCTACCATGCCTACCGACCTTCTTATCTGTGTAAACACCTCCAGACCTTTTTCCAGCGGCGACAACACTCCCCATTTCTGTGCGCTTCTCCCTGCACCTCAAACACCCTCTCTTTGTGTAGTTCTGCAGTTTAGAATGGCATGGCGGTTCAGTGGTGAGCACTGCTGCCTCACAGCACCAGAAAACCAAGTTCATTTCCAGTCTTGGGAGACTGTCTGCATCAAGTTAGCACATTCTCCCTGTGTCTGCATGGGTTTCCCCAGGTGCCCCATTTTCCTCCCCAGTCCAAAGACGTGCAGGTCAGGTGAATTGGCCATTCGAAACTGCCCATAGCGTTAGGTGAATTAGTCAGAGGGAAATGGGTCTAGGTGGATTACTCTTTGGAGAGTTGGTGTGGACTTGTTGGGCCGAAGTGCCGTTCCATACTGTAGGGAATCTAATAAATTCTAAACTCTCCATCTGCGTTCCATATTACTGTCCCTAAAAAATATCCTTCTAACAATTAAACAGCTGCAAACCTCCCAGTCTCTGTAAACTACGACAGCTCCAACGTCCCTCCTTATCGGTGTAACCTCTTCCTGAAACCCTCTGAACATGTGGAGACCCCACAATCGTCCCTATCTGTGTAAACCTCTCAGGTCACTGCAATACTCCCGATCTGTAGAACCCAGTCCAATGCCTGTGACTCTCCCAATCCAGTTCCTACAAGAGTCACTATCCGTGTAACATTGTCCCGTCCCTATCACCCACCCTGTCAATGGAAGCTCCTCTTGTATCTCTATCCGTCTAATCATCTCTATAATCTTCTCTAGCTCTTGGAGGAGAAAGTGAGGACTGCAGATGCTGGAGATCAGAGTTGGAAATGTGTTGCTGGAAAAGCGCAGCAGGTCAGGCAGCATCCAAGGAACAGGAGATTCGACATTTCGGGCATAAGCCCTTCTTCAGGAATGAGGAAAGTGTGTCCAGCAGGCTAAGATAAAAGGTAGGGAGGAGGGACTAGGGGGAGGGGTGTTGGAGATGCGATAGGTGGAAGGAGGTCAAGGTGAGAGTGATAGGCCGGAGTGGGGTGGGGTCGGAGAGGTCAGGAAGAAGATTGCAGGTTCGGAAGGCAGTGCTGAGTTTGAGGGGTTTGACTGAGACAAGTGGGGGGAGGGGAAATGAGGAAACTGGAGAAATCTGAGTTCATCCCTTGTGGTTGGTGGGTTCCTAGGCGGAAGATGAGGCGCTCTTCCTCCAACCGTCGTGTTGTTATCGTCTGGCGATGGAGGAGTCCAAGGACCTGCATGTCCCTGCTGGAGTGGGAGGGAGAGTTGAAGTGTTGAGCCACGGGGTGGTTGGGTTGGTTGGTCCGGGTGTTCCAGAGGTGTTCTCTGAAACATTCCGCAAGTAGGCGGCCTGTCTCCCCAATATAGAGGAGGCCACAACGGGTGCAGCGGATGCAATAGATGATGTGCGTGAGGTGCAGGTGAATTTGTGGCGGATATGGCTCTGAAGCTATGCCCTTGGCCCCTATTCTGTCCCCCCCCCCACCCCCCGTCCACTTCATCCAGGTCCCTCAGTATTCTGTTAGTTTGAATGAGATCCTGCCACCGCCGCCTCTGAAACTTCGTCAAGTACAGACCCAAATACTTCTCTTGCTCCTCATATGGCAAGCATTTCATCCTGGGCTCTTTCTTGTAAAACTAGTTCTTGGACCCCCTCACATCCTTTGTTCAGACTGTTAATGTATAACATGTACAGCGTGATCCCATCACTGACCCCTGCTGAGTTCCCCTCGTCACCAGTTCCCATCGTGAAAACGACCCCTTTATACCTGCTCTGTCTTCTGCTAATCAGCCAATCCTCTATCCGCACTAAGCATGTCGTTCTGAAACCGAAATTTCATTTCACAAACACGGCTGGATTTGTTTTCCTGTCTGGCTGTGAACAAGCAGGGTAGATAAAAGGGAGGATGGTTTTTCGGGATTTTCAGAAACCTTTCAACAAGGTCCCACTGAAGAGGTGGATAAGCAATACAAGCAAATGTGGGATTGAACGGAATGTACTGGCATGGATTGGGAATTCTTAAACAGAAAATTAAGTGGGAATAAATGGATTAGTGCTTGCCCCCAACTATTCACAAAGGGATTTGATGCATTTGATGGATGGACAAAATCTACTGCTTCCATGTTTGTTGCTGAGACAGAACGAGATGGGAATGTGGGTTGTGTGGAGGAAGCAAAGGGGACATGGACAGTCCATGAGTTTGCCGTGTACAAATTAATTGATGGGATGTGGCCATCACTTGCTTGGCCATCAGTACCGTCCCATCTGTAATTCCCTGGAGAAGGTGGTGATTGGCTGCCTCCCTCACCAACTGCAATCCTTTAGGTGTATGGCCAGACAGAGTGCTGGGAGAATGGAGCGTGGCTTGGATGGCACCTCGGAATTGCTGATGTTCATGTGCAGCTGGAATTCCTGTCATTCCGGGGTATAGTGGTTCCGAGTTTGTGATTGGCTGTTGAAAGGGCCTTCCTAAGTGACCTCAGTGCTGCTTGCAGATATTTTATTTATTCACTCGTGGTCATGAGCATTGCTGGATGTGTTGTTGATTTGGAGTTGTCCCTGAGAAGATGGTGGTGAGCTGCCTTCCTGAGCCACTGCACCAGCCGTTGGAACTGTTGTTATCTGTGTACCCTCTAGCAGGCGCTACAACACTCCCCACGTCTGTAACTACATACAGACAATGCAGCTCTTCCTGTATATGTGGCATCCTTCTCTGCCAACAACTCTTATTGTTCATCAGAATGTCTCACCACCTCCATTCCCATCTGTGCCAGTGACCTCTCAAATTTCTGTATTCTTGTTTACAATTCTGATCACCTATAACCTCTTCCTTTCTAAATTTGTAACCCCTCAGTATCTGTAACTCTGCATATAACTGTATTCAATGACAGCACAGGTCCCCTTCCTTAAATCTCTGTGAATCACAGTGGCTGGTTGTGCTAAATTTATACTTTTCATCCTCCTTATCCTTCTTATATTTATTTATACTTTTCATCCTCCTTATCCAGCCCCTAAAATCCCCCTATTCTCTGTACCTCCTTATCTCCTGAGGGTCCTTGAATACCATGAGTGCTTCAAACATCTGTAACCCCCCTGTTACTGCGAGTCTTCTAACTCTGTAATATCCAAAAGTCTCCAGTACCACACAACACTTCCTGGGTGTCAATTTGCACGTGTTGAAGTCTTCACATCAGAGTAAGCAGCTCACAAAAAGCCATTTAGACTCTACAAGGCTCCGTCACCAACAAGACACCGTCTCTCTATTTCCTTTGCCTCCCTCAGTGCCTGCAACTCTCCCTGTATCTTCCAATAACCTGCTTTAGACACTGCAGGTCTGCCTACCTCTCCAGATAACCTGTTCCATCCCCGACAGATCACTTAATCACTGTAACACCCTCTGCACACTCTCATCCTCCTCTTTTCTACTATCTTCCAGGCACAGCGATGATCCTATGAGGGAGCAGTGTGGAATGGCATGTTACATATCTCAGCTGAGACTTGAGGCCTACCATTACCTGGGAGTCACAAAGGGAGAGAACCTGACAGCGAGCAACACAAAGTGGGAGAATATAAATCAGCAGCGAGGACCAAGGCCTAGCAGGACTTGCGTTGGAGAAACAGCAGAGCAGGAGACTCAAAATCAGCACCGAGTCACAGAGGGGGTGACCATGTGAGGGAGCAACTTGAAGCAGGTACATGAGGCTCATTCACACCTGGGAGTTACAGAAGAACCAAAGTGGGAGGATATAAATCAGCACTGAGGATCGAGGCCTAGTCATACCTGTGAGTCACATAGACGGTGACTCTGTGAGGGAGCAGAGTGGAGGGAGATTTGAATAAGGGACTTAACCACTTTGTTATTTCCCCGATGTTAACTTCATTCGAAGTAATTAATTGAGTTACTCTAGACATGTTGTATTTTAAGACATAACAAGACATGTTTGTCAGATGGAAAATGTGTTCTGTTACATTGAAAGCCATAGCCCCCTGCTCGTGTCCTAGATGGACACGGGGTCTTGGAGCTCAGACAGTGACTAACGATTCTATGGGACATCTGTGATGCTGAGGGTTAGGGGGATAGCACACACACAGAGCCGATCACCCTGCAGACATGACGGCCTGGAAGAATGAAGGGAATGGGGGTACTACGCAATCGAAGATAAACGGTCAGGGAATCCAGGAATAGCCTGCTGTCTCCCTCCCAATTCAGTTTCCTGGTTTGGAGCTGATGAAGGTATTGGCTGCTCAGGGGAGGACAGTCAGAGCCATGTCTATGGCTCCACAAGCAGCCTGACTGTACAGGAGGGGAGGGAAAAGGAAGGAGGAGCAATAGTCACAGGGGAGTCAGGAAATTGAGGGAATCACAAGCATTTCTTTAACTGTCAATGTAATTCCAGGATTGTGGGCTCAAGATTGGCACTGTGTCTGCAGCATATTGGTCTGGGAGGTGGTTAGCAGCCAGAGGTCATGGTCTGCGTTGGTCTCAGTGACTTGGGTGGGAAATGTGCTCTGGGAATCAGAATTTAGCGAGCTAGATGGAAGGTTAGCAAACAGGGCCTCAAACGTAGCAATCCCTGGAATACTCGCAGTGCCGTGTGCAAGTCAGTGCAGCACTAGGAATATTAAGTAGGCGAGAGTGTGACTGGAACGTTAGTGTAGCAGGAAGGGCTTCAGATTCCTGGTACATTGGGACTGGTTCTAGGGAAGCTAGCAACTGTACAAGCTGGATTGGGTAACTTGTGACAGAACTGGGACTGATTTCCTTGTCCAGTGTTTGGATAATGCTATTGGAAGGGATTTAAACTGATTTGGCAGGGATATGGTAACCAAACAGAGCAGTGGAGGAAACTACCGTTCCTCAGCCACACATTCATCTGGTCTCTCTTTCTATTTCTATCCTCACTGGCACGTGGCACGGGGAATAATCTGTAGATCACTGCCCTTGCGGTCCTGCTTTTCCACTTCTTACCAAATTCCCTCTCTACTCAGGTCCCTGACAATATGTACAGCCTGATCAAATCTCCTCTCAGCATCCTCCGTTCCAGTCTTTCTCATAACTGCACTTCCACTGTACCAGGGTAACGGATGTCCTCTGCACTCTCTTCAGTCCAATTCCATCCTTCCATGTCTTGGGGTGACCAGAACTGCACACATTCACCAAGCTGCGACTGCGCTCATTATTTATACAGTTCCAGCGTACACTTACGGCTGCACCAATGTTTACATCTCCCTTAATACCTCTTGCTAATTTTCACATCCCAGAATGAACCATCCCACAATAGGAGAGAAAGTGCCAAGAGAGGCGTGGGTCTCCCCAACATTTATCCTCCTCATCTCGTCACAGGAGAAGGATCCTGACCCTAACAACCACGAGAGGCTGAATGACCGTGTCCAAGCTCCCAGACTGGGATCTGAGAGTCCCCTTGTCTCACTACTGGGCGCCATGACTGACTGTGGACAATGATATTCAGCTTCCTGTGCTAAACACCAAGACAATACAGCAGGAGGGTAAGCCTGGTAACTCTGACTGAGGAGAAATACTGCTGAGGGCAGGGTAAGGCAAGGCAATAATTCTGTGAACACTCAAGGCATATCAAAGTGAGTGTGTACAAACACGGAGTGAGCAGCCCAGAGGGACAGGCCATGAGCTGTGTGTGTGTCCCTGAGCATAGTATCCTTACAGCAGCATTGCAATGAAAGTTGTCAGTGCACCCTGAGCTGCAGCATTGAAGTACTGAAGTGTACTGTAGTGGGTTGGAGATGTGCTGGGATGGCATGGTGACGCTGGCGTGTGACAGATGCCAACATTGGTGGGTGTGGAGTACATGCAGTTTCTATCAGTGCAGTGTTCCCCAAGACGTTGCTGTCCAAAATAGAAGGCCGCAGGATCGAGGGGCGAGATGGAGTCACCAGTTACCAGCTCTGACTTTCATGTCAAATTCTCCATATTGAGTTTCCCAAGAGTGGGAGGGAGGGTATGAAGCTGAAAATTGATGAGGAGCGATCTCCGTGAATTTGTTTGTTAATCATATGGAATCATTCATTTAGCATTTCGCCACTGCTGCACTCAAATCTTGTCTTAAAGAATAGTCCAGTACAGGAACAGGCCCTTCAGCCCAGCAAGCCCGCACTGACACATGATGCCGTTCTAAAGTTAAAATGAAAGTTCTTGCTTCTACACATTCTATGTCATTCTATTCGCTGCTGCCTCTTCTCTGTGCCAAGATCCCTCTTAAACCTTGCTATACCAGCATTTCCCCTCTATCAGTGCATTCCAGGCACTTGCACATTCTGTCTATAAAAGCAAAAAATAAAACTTACTTATCATATCCACTGAACTTTCTCCCTTTTACCAAAAACCTATGGTCCTGAGTAATTGATACTTCTACTCTGGGACAAAGCCTCTAACTGTCTTCTATCTATGCCTCTGACAGTTTTGTAAATATCTATCAGGTCGCCCAATAGCCAATGATGCCCAGGTGCACACAAAACATGTGTGTTCCATTTCTCCTTCTGGCCAATACCCTCCAAACCAGACAACATGCTGATAAAACTTTTCCATTCCCTCTCCAACACTTCAATACCGTGTGACAACCAGTACTGTACACAATATTCCAAATGTGCCCGAACTAAGTTTCTCTACAGCTGCAATATGACCTGTTAATTTTCATACTGCATGCTCCGATGCATGTCTGCAAGTTTGCCATCAGTCTTCTTGATCACCCTATCCACCCGTGTTACCACTTTCCGGGAACTGTGGAGCTGTTCACTAAGATTCCTTCGGATTTTGATTCAATCAGTTTTTTTCCATCTACTGTATACTTCTCTCCTGCATTAGACCTTCTAAAATACATCACGTCACAACTGTCCATATAAAGTTACATCTGTGTTTTCTCTGTCCAAGTCTGCAGCTGACCTACACCCTGCTGTATTCTCTGGCAATCATCTTCACAATCTGCAACTCCGCCAATCTATGTACAGATCTCCAGTCACAAAAACACTGTTCCACCACTACTCTGTCTTCAATGGCCAAGCAGTTCTCTATCCATCTTACTAACTGACCGCTGATCCCATTTCACTTCACTTTCTATATGACCCTGCCATAAGGAACCATATCAAAGGCTTTGCTAAGGACCTAACGGCCAACATCCAGCCCCATGTCCTCATCAATCAATCAAGTTTTGAACATAATCTTCCCCACACAACTGTGTTGCCTGTCGCTCGTAAGTCCATACTAGAGCTGCACTCATTCAGATAAGTGATTATTCCATCATATTCCTGACATGAACCTTGGAGAGTAGATTAGATTCCTTACAGTGTGGAAACAGGCCCTTCAGCCTAACCAGTCCACACCATCCCTCCGAAGAGTAACCTACCCAGACCCATTTCCCTCTGACTAAAGCACCTAACACTGTGGGCAATTTAGTATGGCCAATCCACCTTTGGACTGAGGGAGGAATTCGGAGCAACCGAAGGAAACCCATACAGACACGGGGAGAATGTGCAAACTCCACACAGACATGAGGCCAGAAACAAACCTCAGACCTTGACGCTGTGAGGCAGCAGTGCTAACCACTGAGCCACAGTGCCGCTGTTGACGGTTACTGTACAGTGGGATGTATGTCGGGCCGTGACGGTTACTGTACAGCGGGTGGTATGTCGGACTGTGATGGTTACTGTACAGTGGGAGGTATGTCGGGCCGTGATGGTTACTGTACAGTGGGAGGTAGGTCGGGCCGTGATGGTTACTGTACAGTGAGAGGTATGTCTGTCTGTGACGTTACAGACTGTATGAGTTGTACAGAGCATGATTCTGCTCCTGCCGATGGCCCACTGCACCTCATGGATGCATCATCATTAGTTTCTCAATCTGTTTAAAGTCTGTACCATTCTCTGCCAAGGGGGCTACATATCATGGTGAGGGGAGTCTGGAAAATGTGAAGGTCGCCCTTATTCCCCACAAGGACTGTGCAGTGATCATTCTTACCGATGTATGAAATGGAGAGGTCTATCTGCAGTAGGCAGATCGGTGATGATGTGATCAATTATATGTTTCCCTTTTATTGATTCCCCATAACCTGCCGCAGAGCAGTCTAGCAGCCACAGGATCCAGCATCGATACTGACTATACACCACAAAGCTGTCCCCCTCTGCCTGGCTATGTCCTGTCAGTGGGATAGACCTTAACAGAGAGGGTGGTGATGTTGCCTGGGACATAGTCCTGTTCACAGAATCCTGCTTTACAGATAATATCTGACTGTTGCTCGATTAGTCTGTGGGATATATTCAACAGGTCACTTTTACATTTTGTATAATAAAGAGTTAATATCACTTTGTTTCTTACATATTTTAAAATAGACCAAACATCATTATTTTTCAGTTGAAAACAATTGAAGTGAACAATAATTGAATTATCAGAGCGCACAGCTAACTATTACACAATTCAGTGAATGTAGTAAACAGCTGATTGATGTTCAGATCAGTGAACACACCACCTTGCAGGCAGCAAAGCTGTTGAAGATGATTTTGAGGAAAAGCCTGAATTCAGACACAGTATTATTGGGCCTCACCATGACCTCCAAAACACTGGCCATCTCCAAAATCTGTCCAGTGAGCTTCCAAACTGGAGCTGGACAGTTACTCACACAATCCCTCACAATAGACTGGTTAGAGACATACCTGAACAATGGGGAGATGTGTGGAGGGCAGACTGGTCAATGGACTAGCACATGGCACTGGTCCAGACGCAGTTCATATTAATAACAACGACCTGTAAACAGCCATGTCTTGCAAGTATATCTCTTCTTGTGTGCCACCTAAACTCTGTAATTCTGCACCTTGGACCTGATCCTGACTGAATGTGTTATAAAGGTGATGGGCTCCTGCATCACATGGCATCTTACATTGAATCCCTCATAAACCATATCCAGTGAATGTTAGCTCCACAATGTCAGTATCCAAACAGAATTGTACAGCTCCATTGATGGACAGTGTGATGCCAGCCTGACGTCCTTGTGTATGAGTTGAGCTGGAAATCTCTGTGTAAATGTTTGCAGCGTTGTTCTAACCATTAACAGCAAACTCTCTTTACTGAAGTTTTGATAGCCTTTCATAATACCACCTTTTAGATTGCCCAATAAGCAGTATGTTCCCCCCTTTATTCTGTTTACTTTTATAACAACAATATGATGAAAACAGTGCACAATTAACAGTAAGGAGCATTGGAATGATTAATCTCATTCCCACACCCAATACCAAATTAATATTAAGTACAAGGACTTTGAAAACATGCAATTATTTTCCCTTGTATAAAATATTTTGAACTAATAGTCGACTCTCCTGCTCCTCAGATGCTGCCTGAACGGCTGTGCTTTTTCAGAACCACACTTTTTGACTCTGATCTGCAGCATCTGCAGTCCTCACTTTCCCCCGCTAATATTCACTCATAATCATTTTCGTGGTAACAATATCACTGTGTGTTTAAACATGTTCGTCAGATATAAGTATATTTTCAATTGTTTTTGTCTATCTCAGAGCTCAGTAATGTGGGATGTGACGGTCAGTGTCTGTGTGATGCTCAGTATGTAGGCATGCCTCTGAGAGATTGTCTAATTGTTTCGAACAGCATATTCCTTCAGCTGTTTACAACAAATAGCTTACTGCCTGGACCCAACCAGCCTGAGCTCCCAAAACCCAAAGCACAGTGTCTAGATTGGGCAGGTCTGGACAATATTTTTCATGTTAATTTATTCATGGAATATGATAAGACCAGTATTTATTGCCTGTACCTTGTTGTCCTTGAGGAGGTGGGGGTGAGCTGTCGCACTGCTGCAGCCCATGTGCTGTAGGTAGACTTAGAATACCATTAGGGAGGGAACTTGAAACAGTGACACTGAAACAACGGCAATATACTTCCCAATCAGCTCGGTAGATGGCTTGGATTGGAACGCGAGCATAGTGGTCCCATGTATCTGCTTCCCTTGTCCTTCTTGACGGTCATGGTTTCAGAGGTACGTTGCAAGGAGCCTTGGTAAATTTCTGCAGCGCACCGTGTAAATGGCAGGCATTGCTGCTCCTGAGTGTCAGTGGATGAGGGGGGAAGCTGCACTCACATAGGGAAATGGAGGTATTTAATCACACACACATTCAACGTTAGCCTATTTGATGGAAGACAGGCTTTCCGAAATTTTGAGGTGAGTCATTCTTGTAGGATTTCTTCCCCTGACATATTCTCGTAGCCAATGAACTAATATGTGTTAAAGTGTGGCACTGGAAAAGCACAACAGGTCAGGCAGCATTTGAGGTACAGGAGAGTCAGTGTTTTAGCATCACCCCTTCACAGGAATGGGTAAGGAAATTATCTGGCCAGTCCAGTTCTGGTTAATGGTAATGCCCAGGATATTGCTAGATGGGTGTTCAGTGATGGTGGTGGCATTGAAAATTAAAGGATATGGTACACTTTTCTATTGTTAGAGGTAATTGTTGTCTGGCATGTGTGTAATGGAAATGGTACTTGTCACTGTTAAGCACACACCTGCATATTTCCAGATCCTGTTGCATTTGGGTAAGGACTGCTTCAGTATCGGAGTCAATCACGAATGATGTTGACCATTGTCCAATCATTGGCTAACATCCCCAGATGTGACTTTACAGTATAGGGATGGTCATTTATGACGTAGCTGAAAATTATTGGGCCTAGGGCAGAGAGCACTCTTACAGCTCAGTGATGCTGTCCCTCTCTCTGAGCTAGGAAGCTGGCTTCTAGTTCCACCTGCTCCAGAGGTGTCTAACAACATATCTGAATGGGATAATGTTACAGTGTCTTCCCCAAGGAACTGAGCGAGGACTTGGTTAGCTCAATCAGTTGGATGGCTAGATTGTAATACCGATTAATGCCAACAGGGTGGGTTCAATTCCTGCACTGAATGAGGTGTCTGAAAAAGGCTGTCTTACTCAACCTCTGCCTTGCTTGAGGTATGATGACTATCTAGTTAAACTGCCTCTACTCGCATCTATCTAACAAAAGAACAACCCTGTCATCCTGTTGGAGTATGGTGCCCTGCCTTTCCATTTTTGGTCTACAGGTTTACTCAGAAACCCGTCCCCTGGGGAACTACTGCGGAGATCGCTGCTCCCCACCAACCCCAGCCACCTTCCTTTGTTCCAGGTATAACTTCAGCCAGTGCAAACAAATCCGATTTGCTCCAGCTTTGCTGTTAATCCTGGATATGACACTTGGTCAAATGCAATAATGATGATGTTAAGTGCAGTCACTTCTAGAATTCATCTTGTTGTACATCGTTAAACCAAGGCTTCAATGTGCCCAAGGGATGAGAGCTCAAACTGAGCTTCATTGAGCAGGTTGGAGCTGAGGAAGTGCTGCTTCACCCCACTGTAGATGACATCTTCCATCACTTTTTTAATGTTGGGGATTAGAGCAATGGGGCAATCATTGATTGATTGTCTGATGTTTTGTCTTTGTGTGTACAGGACACACCTTGATAGTTTCCCACATTGTCAGGCAGGTGTCACTACTGTATCCCAGCAGGAACAGCCTGAAAGGAATGTTCTCAGGGCCCGCAGCCTTTGCATTCACCATCCCTCCAGCCGTTTGAAATTAGCACACACTGAAGCAGATTAGCTGATGACTGCCATTTGGAGAAGACTAAAATAGATCATCCCATTGACACTTCGGTCTGAACATGGGTGTATGTTTCAGCCTTAGCGTTTCTATTGTAGTTCTTGGCCCTTCCATCATTGAGGAAGGCGATATTTGTGGATCCTACTCCTCCAGTGAGTTGTTTGATTGACCACACAATTTACGTTGACAGCATGTGATCGGATTGCAGAGATTAGGTCTGATTTGTTGGTTAGATCTGTCTGTCACTGGTTGTTTACGCTATTTGATAAGTAAGTGGTCCTGTTTGGTAATGTCAACTCATTGTGAGGTATACCTGGTGCTGCTCTTGACCGGTCTTCCTGTGTTCCTCATTGAACAAGGGTTTATCCCCTGGCCTGATGGTCAGGGTAAAGTGCAGCATATGCCAGGCAGTGACAGTGAAAATTGTGCTGGAGTACAATTCTGCTGTTGGTAATGATCCGAATCACCTCACACAGGCCAGTGCTGAGTTCTAGATCTCTTTGTAATCTGTGCCGCTTAGCATGGGGATTGTATCTCTCACATGTGCGCTTATGTGTGTGGGTGCACACACCCACGCACACACACTATTGACAATGTACAAGTGGGACTTTCTCTATAGAAATATTGTATGCCCTGTCACCGTTCCCAATGTGGTCCTCGATCAATGTGTCTGCAGCTGGTAGTTTGGTGAGGGTGAGGTCAAGTATGTTTCTCCCTGTCAGTCGTACCCTCTCGATCCGGTGCTGACCCAGTCTCGCAGCTAAATCCTTTTGGACCAGACCATCTCGATCAGCAATGCTGCTGCTGAGCTCCTCTTGGTGGTGGGTTTTAAATGGCTCACCCAGTAGACATTCTCCAGCTCATTCACTCTGTGAGTACGTCCTCCAAGAGTTGTACAATGTAGAGGAACACTGATTCTTCAGCTGAGGGAAGGGAGTCAGCAAGAGGTTTCCATGTCGGTGTTTGATCTGACACCGTGAGATTTCGTTATGTCACATTGTTGCTTGAGGAGTGTGTTGAATGCCTCTCCCACATCTCGCCCTAGCCCCCAGACGTTAGGAAGGAGGGATTTCCAGTATCTACAGTGCTTTTAATTTTTTTCACTTTCAATCGAATGGCCTCTTCTGTACTGAATGGCACTCACTCTATGACTCTTGTGATTGGAAAGTCCAAGGTCTTACTCCTTCAGTTCCTCAAGAACCATTTCTATTCCACAGATTTCTAAAATATTTTCTCTATTAAGACATTGCATAATTCCATTTTTAAACTACCTACGTATTTCTCTGCATCTTTCCCTGTCATCTCCTCCAGCCGCTGCATCCATCTGTATCTCAGTAACCCTCCGTATCTCCACAATCTTTATCTCATTCTCCAGTTCCATCTATCACTGTAAATTCCGCCTGCCCCTACACCCCTCCCAATCTCTCTAATATCCAGCTGCTACATCTCTCCCCATATCCTGTGAATGAATTATAAAATATCTCTATAACATGTCCTAGCATGCACAGGTCACACTATCTCTCGACTATCTCCAGCCTTGATTTCCTATCTCTGTAACATCTCCAGCCTTACTTTCGCATCTCTGTAACATCACCAGCCTTGCTTTCCTATCTCTCTGTAACATCTTCAGCCTTGCTTTCCTCTCTCTGTAACATCTCCAGCCTTACTTTCCTCTCCGTGTAACATCACCAGTCTTGCTTTCCTATCCCTGTAACATCACCAGCCTTGCTTTCCTATCTCTGTAACATCACCAGCATTGTTTTCCCCTCTCTGTAACATCTCCAGCCTTGCTTTCCTATCTCTGTAACATCACCAGCATTGCTTTGCCCTCTCTGTAACATCTCCAGCCTTGCTTTCCTCTCTCTGTAACATCTCCAGCCTTACTTTCGCATCTCTGTAACATCACTAGCCTTGCTTTCCTATCTCTCTGTAACATCTTCAGCCTTGCTTTCCTCTCTCTGTAACATCTCCAGCCTTGCTTTCCTCTCCGTGTAACATCACCAACCTTGCTTTCCTATCTCTGTAACATCACCAGCATTGTTTTCCCCTCTCTGTAACATCTCCAGCCTTGCTTTCCTCTCTCTGTAACATCTTCAGCCTTGCTTTCCTCTCTCTGTAACATCTCCAGCCTTGCTTTCCTCTCCGTGTAACATCACCAACCTTGCCTTCCTATCTCTGTAACATCACCAGCATTGCTTTCCCCTCTCTGTAACATCTCCAGCCTTGCTTTCCTCTCCCTGTAACATCTCCAGCCTTGCTTTCCTCTCTCTGTAACATCTCCAGCCTTGCTTTCCCCTCTCTGTAACATCTCCAGCCTTGCTTTCCTCTCTCTGTAACATCTCCAGCCTTGCTTTCCTATCCCTGTAACATCTCCAGCCTTGCTTTCCTATCTCTGTAACATCACCAGCCTTGCTTTCCTCTCTCTGTAACATCTCCAGCCTTACTTTCCTCTCTCTGTAACATCGCCAGTCTTGCTTTCCTATCCCTCTAACATCACCAACGTTGCTTTCCTATCTCTGTAACATCACCAGCCTTGCTTTCCTCTCTCTGTAACATCTCCAGCCTTACTTTCCTCTCTCTGTAACATCGCCAGTCTTGCTTTCCTATCCCTCTAACATCACCAATGTTGCTTTCCTATCTCTGTAACATCACCAGCATTGTTTTCCCCTCTCTGTAACATCTCCAGCCTTGCTTTCCTCTCTCTGTAACATCTCCAGCCTTGCTTTCCTATCTCTGTAACATCACCAGCATTGTTTTCCCCTCTCTGTAACATCTCCAGCCTTGCTTTCCTATCTCTGTAACATCACCAGCATTGCTTTGCCCTCTCTGTAACATCTCCAGCCTTGCTTTCCTCTCTCTGTAACATCTCCAGCCTTACTTTCGCATCTCTGTAACATCACTAGCCTTGCTTTCCTATCTCTCTGTAACATCTTCAGCCTTGCTTTCCTCTCTCTGTAACATCTCCAGCCTTGCTTTCCTCTCCGTGTAACATCACCAACCTTGCTTTCCTATCTCTGTAACATCACCAGCATTGTTTTCCCCTCTCTGTAACATCTCCAGCCTTGCTTTCCTCTCTCTGTAACATCTCCAGCCTTGCCTTCCTATCTCTGTAACATCACCAGCATTGCTTTCCCCTCTCTGTAACATCTCCAGCCTTGCTTTCCTCTCCCTGTAACATCTCCAGCCTTGCTTTCCTCTCTCTGTAACATCTCCAGCCTTGCTTTCCCCTCTCTGTAACATCTCCAGCCTTGCTTTCCTCTCTCTGTAACATCTCCAGCCTTGCTTTCCTATCCCTGTAACATCTCCAGCCTTGCTTTCCTATCTCTGTAACATCACCAGCCTTGCTTTCCTCTCTCTGTAACATCTCCAGCCTTACTTTCCTCTCTCTGTAACATCGCCAGTCTTGCTTTCCTATCCCTCTAACATCACCAACGTTGCTTTCCTATCTCTGTAACATCACCAGCATTGTTTTCCCCTCTCTGTAACATCTCCAGCCTTGCTTTCCTCTCTCTGTAACATCTCCAGCCTTGCTTTCCTATCTCTGTAACATCACCAGCATTGCTTTCCCCTCTCTGTAACATCTCCAGCATTGCTTTCCCCTCTCTGTAATATCTCCAGCCTTGCTTTCTTCTCTCTGTTACATCTCCAGCCTTGCTTTCCTATCTCTGTAACATCTCCAGCCTTGCTTTCCTATCCCAGTAACATCTTCAGCCTTGCTTTCCTCTCTCTGTAACATCGCCAGCCTTACTTTCCTCTCTTTTAACACTCCAGCCTTGCTTTCCTATCCCTGTAACATCTAACATCTCCAGCCTTATAATCCTCTTTCTGTAATATCTGCAGCCTTGCTTTCCTCTCCGTTTAACATTTCAAGCCTTGCTTTCCTCTCTCAGTAACATTTCCCGCCTTGCTTTCCTATCCCTGTAACTTCACCGGCCTTGCTTTCCTATCCCTGTAACATCTCCAGCCTTGATTTCCACTCTCTGTAACATCTCCAACCGTGCTTTCCTCTCTCCCTGTAACATCCCCTGTCTTGTTTTCATCTCTCTGTAACATCTCCAGCCTTGCTTTCCTTTCTCCCTGTAACATCTCCAACATTGCTTGCCTATCTCTCTGTAACATCTCCGGCCTTACTTTCCTTTCTCTGTAACATCTCCAGCCTTGCTGTCCTTCACACCTCAGTGAATTGGTTATATATCTGCTCTTATATTTTTATCTTCCTTGGGGTCTATAAAATATCCCCAGCAGTGTGTCTGTCATCGTTTGGACCCTCACCTTGATTGATAAAGCCTCATTTGAAGATACGTCCAAGATATTGTCCCTCCTCACTGCAGTAACTGTTCCTTAATTAACAATGCAACACCACCTCCTCTTTAAGACCCTCTCCTGTCCTGCCTATAGTTCAGTACAACAGAATATTGACTTTTAAGCCCTGACCTCTCTCAAACACACCTCTGTGATGGCAAAAACATTCCACCTCCACATGTCAACTCATTCCATTATCACAACAGTCTGTCTGATGATGCTCCCAACATTAATGTAAGCTGGAATATAACACCTGGAATACTCTGTACCTCGGAGTTCCTCAATCATTCACTATTTGTTATCAGGCTGCCCTAACCATGAACCAAAATTGTAATTCTGGGACTGAATGAATATTTGTTGAATTGTAATATGTTATTTCAAAAAATGTGTTCATCAAGTGCAACTTTCCAGAACTGTCAGCTCCACATACAATGAATTTCTGATGGTTAATTCCCTGCTCAGTGTGCAGAGGGGACAGCCCTCAGTAATGGAGAAACTGAGGACTGTTGTTGATGGAGATAAAAGTAGAAAAGTGTGGTACTGGAAAAGCACAGCATATCAGGCAGCATCCGAGGAGCAGGAGAGTCGATAGTTCAGGCATGAGCTCTTTATCAGGAAGGCATTGGTGCATTCCTTTTTCTATGATTCTGTGATTCGCAGGACATTGGGAATCATACTTGCTCAGCAAGGCAGCACTGTATATTGCATTGAAAAGGAAAGCAGTCAATCAGTTGGTTGGACAGGGTGTAGACAGGCTGAGGGGAAATGATGGCCCATCTGTGGTAGCAGATGGAAAGTATTCAGCCTGGAGCTCAGTGAGCAGTGGCATACCAGGGATCGATTCTGGGACCTGTACTCTTTGTGATTTTTATAAATGACTTTGATGAGGAAGTGGAATGGTGGGTTAGAAAGTTTGTCAATGACATGAGGGTTGATAGGCTTGTGGATAGTGTGGTGGGTTGTTGTAGGTTGCTACAGGAAATTGACAGGATGCAGAGCTGGGATGATAAGTGGCAGACAGAGGGCATATTGTTGGAGGGAATCCTGAGGGACAGGATGTACATGTATTTGGAAAGGTAAGGACTGATTAGGGAGAGTCGACATGGCTTTGTGCGTGGAAAAATCATGTCTCACAAACTTGATTGCGTTTTTTGCAGAAGTAACAAAGAGGATTGATGAGGCAGAGCGGTGGATGTGACCTATATTGACTTGAATAAGGTGTTCGATAAGGTTCCCCATGGGAGACTGGTTAGCAAGATTAGATCTAATGGAATACAGACAGAACTAGCCATTCGGATAGAGAACTGGCTCAAAGGTAGAAGACAGAGGGTGGTGGTGAAGGGTTGTTTTTCTTATTGGAGGCCTGTGACCAATGGAGTGTCACAAGCATTGGTGCTGGGTCCACTACTTTTTGTCATTTATATAAATGATTTGCATGTGAGTATAATAGGTATAGTTGGTAAATTTGCTGATGACACCCAAATTGGAGGTGTAGTGGACAGCAAAGAAGGTTATCTCAAACTACAACGGGATCCTGATCAAATGGGCCAATGGGCTGAGGAGTGGCAGATGGAGTTTAATTTAGGTAAATGCGAGATGCTGCAAGTTGCGAAAGCAAATCTTAGCAGGCGTTATACTCTTAATGGTGAGGTCCAAGGGAGTGTTGCTGAACAAAGCGACCTTGGAGTGCAGGTTATTGTTCCTTGAAAGTAGAGTCACAAATAGATAAGATAGCGAAGAAGGCACTTGGTATGCTTTCCTTAATTAGTCAAAGCATTTTACAGTGGTTGGAAGGTCATGTTGCGGCTGTACCGCAAGTTGGTTAAGCCACTTTTGGAATATTGTGTGCAATTCTGGTCTCCTTCCTATCGGTAGGATGTTGTGAAACTTGAAAGGATTCTGAAAAGATTTACAAGGATGTTGCCAGGGTTGGAGGGCTTGAGCTATAGCTGGGGGTTGAATGGGCTGGGGCTATTTTCCCTGGAACATTGGAGGCTGAGGGGTGATCTTATACAGGTATATAAAATCATGAGGGGCATGAATCGGGACATAGACAAGGTCTTTTCCCTGGTGTGCAGTACTCGAGAGTGCAGGTTTAGGTTGGGAAGGAAAAAATATAAAAGAGACGTAAGGGGCAACCTTTTCACACAGAAGGTGGTATGTGTATGGAATGAGCTGCCAGAGGAAGTGGTGGAGGTTAGTACAATTGCAACATTTGAAAGGCGTCTGGATGGGGATATAAATTGAAAGTGTTTGGAGTGAAGTGGGCTGAGTGCTGGCAGGTGGGAGTAGATTGGGTTGGGATATCTGGTCAGCATGGACGAGTTGGACCGAAGGGTCTGTTTCCACTCTATATATCTCTTTGACCCTGTGACTATAATTTAGAAATGATAATAAGTTGACATGCGCTGTTAAATAAGTAAATGTTGATATTATAAAATTGTAGCATACAAAAAGTTGAAAACTTGCTAGTTTTAGAATGAATGATAAAGAACAAAGAACATTTCAACACAGGAACAGACCCTTTGGCCCTCATGGCCTGTGCTGATCCAGATCCTCCTATTTTCTAAACCTGCCACCTATTTTCTAAGGGTCTGTACCTCTCTGCTCCCTGCCCATTCATGTATCTGACAGATACATCTTAGATGACGCTATCATTCCTGCCTCAACCACCTCTGCTGGCAACACGTTCCAGGCTGCCACCACCTTCTGTGTAAAGAACTTTCCACATATATCTGCCGTAAACCTTTCCCCTCTCACTTTGAACTCATGACCCCTAGTATTTGAGTTTCACAATCTGGGGAAAAAGCTTCTTGCTATCCACCCTCTCTATATTTCTCTTGATTTTGTAGACCTCAATCAGGTCCCACATCAACCTTCGTCTTTATCATGAAAGTAATCCTAATCTGCTCAATCTTTCTTCATAACCAGCAACCCCATACCAGGCAACATCCTGGTGAATCTACTCTGTACCCTATTAAAAGCATCCACATCCTTTGGTAATGTGGTGACCAGAACAAATGCAGTATTCTAAATGCGGCCAAACCAAAGTCCTATGCAACTGTAACATGACCTGCCAATGCTTGTACTCAACATCTGATCCAATGAAGGAATGCATGCCATATGCCTTCATGACAACTTTACTGACCTGCGTTGCCACCTTCATGGAACAATGGACCTGAGAATACCCAGATCTCTCTGTACATCAATTTTCCCCAGGACTTTTCCGATTACTGTGTAGTTTGCTCTTGAATTGGATATTCCAAAATGCATCACCTCGCATTTGCACAGATTGAACTCCATCTGTCATTTCTGTGAACATCACTCCAATCTATCTATATTCTGCTGTATTCTCTGACAGCCCCCTTCACTATCTGCTACTCCACCAATCTTAGTGTCATCTACAAACTTGCTAATCAGGCAACAGATACCTCCTTCCAAATCATTGATATATATCACAAACTACAGTGGTCCCAGCACGGATCGCTGTTACACACCACTGGTCATTGGTCTCCATGTTGAGAAATCCCCTTCCACTATTACTCTCTGTCTCCTGTTGCCCAGCCAGTTCTCTATCTATCTAGATAGAACACCTTGGACCCCTTGCAACTTCACCTTCTCCATCAGCCTACCATGGGAAATCTAATAAAATGCCTTACTCAAGTCCCTCAGTATCTTCTCCAGCAACTTCCCTAAAAACTAATGTAAGGCTCACCAGTCTATAATTACCTGGATTATCCCCGCTATCCTTCTTAAACAGGGGACAACATTATCAATTCTCCAGTCCTCTGGGACCTCACCCATGCTCAAGGATCCTGCAAAGATGTTAAGACCCCAGTTATTTCCTCACTCACATCCATCAGTAACCTGTGGTAGATCCCACCCGGTCCTGGGGCTTGTCTAACTTAATACCTTTTAAAATATGAAAAACTTCCTCCCTCGTTATGGCGACTTGACCCAGAACGCAAAGATCTATCCCGAACCTCAACATCCGTCATGTCCTTCTCCTTGGTGAATACAGATGCAAGATACTTGTTAAGAATCTCACCCACTTTCTCTGACTCCATGCATAACTTTCTTCCTTTGTCCTTGTGTCTTCCAAACATTTCTCTGGTTACCCTCTAGCTCCTTATATATTACATTAGATTAGATTACTTACATTCTGGAAACAGGCCCTTCAACCCAACAAGTCCACACTGACTCGCAGAAGCACAACCCACCCAGACCCTACATTTACCTCTTCACCTAACTCTACGGGCAATTTAGCATGGCCAATTCACCTAACCTGCACATCTTTGGACTGTGCGAGGAAACCGGAGCACGCGGAGGAAACCCACGCAGACACAGGGAGAATATGCAAACTCCACACAGACAGTAGCCTGAGGCGGGAATTGAACCCGGGTCTCTGGCACTGTGAGGCAGCAGTGAGGCCACCATGAATAAAAGTTCTTCGGGTTTTTTCTCAACCCTGTTTGCTAAAGATATCTCATGACCACTTTTCGTCCTCTTAGTTCCTCGATATTTATTGTGAAATGTGGTTAGTGAAAAGAACACAAACATTTGTTTGTATGAGTGGGAACTCAGACCTTTACGAGGTGTTTTGCTCCAAAATATATTTGAAATCTGTCTCAGTGCAAATAAAAAGCAGGAGAAGAAACCTCTTGGGAAGAGTAATTTTCAGCCACTGTCCCCCCAAAGTGCTTCTAAGGTAGAAAAGAGTGAGGATATGGAACAAGGGCACAACAGTAACTATGGGTGGTCTGAATATGCAAATTGGCTCAATTAATTAACTTGACAGTGATATCTCAAACAAAGATTCGTGGAGTGTATGAGAGACTATTTCTGAGAGCAGGACGTCATGGAACCAACCAGAGAATGGGCTAATTTAGTCTTGATATTATATAACGAGGAAGGATTGGTGTATGAGCTTTGCCTTGGAAGGAGTAACCACAACATGCTCGAGTTTCACATTCAGTTTGAAAGCGCAAAGACTGAGTCATAAATGGAGTTTTAGTGTTCGCCAATAATAATTATACTAGACGAAGGAAGGATTCACCCTGGGTGGACTGGGGTAGAAATGAACAGTCAAAGGCAGTACAGATGAAGACGTTTGGCAAAAAAGTTAGGGAGATATTAAAGACCAAAGAGGAATTGCATGACAGAGAAAATCATCCATATCTTGATAAGGAAGTCAAGGATAACATGAAGGCAAATCCCAGGGCATTTCTTACTGCACAAGTTGGTCACACTGTGGAGGATCGGGCAAGTCAGTGGCCTCTTAGAGTTATGGCTGAATTCTTATGTGATAAACCCAGATAATGTTTGAGTGAGAAAGGTTCAAATCCTGCCATAGCAAGTGGCAGAGCTTGACTTCAAATCTGGAATTAAGAGACTGATGGTGGTTATGAATCGATTGCCAAGCAAAACTCACCTGGTTCACTCATGTCCTTTTGGGAAGGAAACGGCCATTCTACCGTCGATTCACCACTCTCAGGCTGAAGGCATTTCCCATTTACTCCGTTCTAAAAGATCTTCTCTTGACTCTCAGGCTATGACCTTGAGTCCTTTCTCTCTTAACAGTTGATGAATCTTCCCAACATCTACTCTGAGGCGTCCAGTGAAGAGACCCAGTCCAGGTAGGAGTCGATCTCGGTCATGCTGCAGAAACATGACGGAGAGATCGAGAAATTCGGGCAGCGTGTCAGGGGAGCGAAGCAATGGGCCGCGGCCTCCGAGACCACTGCTGAGTCATCCATGGGTCAGGTCTGGGCCCTTGGACATCGAGTCCCGACCTTATTGGAACATATTAATGTCCTCGGAAATCGAGGTCATCGGGAAAATATTCGGTTGCTGAGCCTTCAAGAATGGGAGGAGAAAGGGCAGCTTGTTGATTTCCTGGAGCAATGGCTCCCACAGCTGCTGAAATTGGAGTCAGAGCTGGGCTGGTTGCTGGTTGAGCGGACCCATCAGGTTGCTGTGCGCCAGCTCAGGTCGGCCCAGTGCGCCCGCCAGATCCTAGTTCAACTTCAAAATTAGAGGGAAAAACAGATGCTGCTAGAGTCCACCAGAGAGTTGGAAAAAGATCCCCTTGCCATCATGTACAAGCGCTCCAGGATAATGTTGTTCTCTGGCTGTGGTCCGCAAGAGGAAGGCATTTGATGAGGCAATGAAGCATCTGAGGGACTTAAATATTCAACATTCTATGCGATATCCGGCAATGCTATGGTGCAGTCATGGAGGATCTGTATATGACTTCAGATCACCGGGAAAAGTAAACGAATTTCTGGATGCTCTAAACTGACTGCAGGATTTGAACTGTATGGATAATGACTTTATTTTGCCCCTCTTTTCTTCTTTTTTTCTCCTCTTTTCTTCCTTTTTTCTCTTTTCTTCCTTTTCCTGTTGGTGGTGAGGGAGGGGAAGTGTTAGTTCCTTAACGTTTCTATGGACTCTTTTTGTGTGGTTTATTTGATTATTGGGGGACGTTTCTGAATTGTTTTTATTTGTTTGATTATTACTTGCTGAGATTGTAATTTTATAATTTTATATATTTTCATCTTGTGTTGTTTTGCTAAGTGTATCGAGGTGTTGGTGTGGGGGGGGGTCGCTTCTGTCTTATAAAATGTTGGAATTTATTTACTCTACTTTGTAATGCCTGGGCCGAGGGCATGCCTCTGGCTAGGAAATGTTCTGGTGGGATTATTGGAAGGTAGTAGTGGCTCCTCTGAAGAAGGGGGAAAATCTCCTTTTGACTATGTTTAATGTTATTTGTTTTTAGGAATAGTTCTTAGTTGTTTTGATTAAGCTGTTTTAAAGAGTGTTTTATGTGTGAATCATTTTTGTTTTTTATTCAATGTATTTTGGGTGGTGTTCTCCCTCCTGGAGGGCATCGGGCTTACTCGGACTATCATGGCTAGTCATTCGTATAGGTGGTGCACCTGGAATGTCAAGGGGAGCCACTCATTAATCAAAAGGAAAAAGATATTATCAAGTCTTAAAAAAAAGACAGGGTGGATGTAGCCCTTCTACAGGAGACACATCTACTTGATAAGGAGCATTCGAAGCTGCAACAGGGTGGATTTGGCAAGGTGTTCTTTTCATATTTCAGCTCAAAAAGTAGGGGAGTTGCTAATCTTACTGGTAAGAATCTCCCTTTCCAAATGCTAAGCCAGATAAAAGATGACTGTATGATATATATTAATTAAAGCCCTAATATATGGAGAGGAATGTGAGATTTTGAATCTCTATTGCCCGCCGGCGACCCACTTACATTTGTAATGGAAGTGATCTCCAAGTTGTTGGCTCTTGGGGTGCGCCATACTATTAGAGGGGGAGATTGTAATTGTATCATTGACATGGGTGGACAGAATACCTAAGATCTCTGGGCATATCTTTGAGATCTAGGTGTTGGCAGATCTGAGTAGGGAGTTGTGGCTGGTAGGTGTGTGGAACTGTCTTCACCCCGAGGGTAGAGACTTTACTTTTTATTCTTATCCACACAAGTGCCATACCAGAATTGATATGTTTCTGTCCCCTCGACCCTTTTGAACTCAATATTGTTTTGTAAAGTAGGTAATATAACTATTTTCAAACATGCCGCAGTATTTTTGAAGGTTAAGATTGGTGATGATAAAATAGCTTTCTGACATTGGCGTATGGACCTTTCCTATTGAAGGATAGTAAGTTCATAAAATATTTCTCGCAGGAATTTTAAACCTTCCGGGATATCAACTCAAACACAGCCAGTAACCTTTTGGTGATGTGGGAGACGGTTAAGGCATATGTGCGAGGCTTGGTTATCTCATATTCTGTGAGCCCGAAAAGACAAAAGGGAGAACAACAGTGTCTGCTCGAGGCTCGCCTGAAGGCGGGTGAGACAGCGTATGTGGATAGACCTTCCACTACTAAACTACAGCTGATCACAGGCCGTTAGGCAAATTTGAATACCACACTTACTCAAACAGCAAAGAGGGAGATATTATTTGCGAAACAGAGATTATTTAAATACGGTTACAAGCCTGGCAGGTATCTAGCATACGTTGCCAGAAAGAAAAAGTCTCCCCAAGCCAATACGCCTATTAGAAAGAGTACTGGTACCCTGACTTGTGATCGTGAAATGAGCAATGCAGCCTTTAGAAAGTTCTGTTTCAAATTGTATAGGCCAAAGGGCTGTGAGGATAGAACGAGGAAGATAGAGTCTTTTTTAAAAAAGATTTGGCCCTCCAGGACTTAACCTCAGAGAGGGTGTTGTTCTTGAATGCCCCCCGGCAACCCAGGAAATGCAGGATGAGGTAAGGCCGCTCCAGAGTGGCAAACCGCTCGGACTAGATGGATTCCAAGCTGAGTTCTATAAAGAATTTATTGGGGAATTAGCCCGGCCACTTATAAATATATATAATTATTCATATAGTCAGGCCTGCCTCTCGCCTTCTCAGAGAGAAACAAATATTTCTCTCTTTCTTAAGAAGGGAAAGGCCCCAGATGACTGCTCTTCGTACAGACCTATATCCTTGTTGAATGTGGATTTTGAAGTTCTCACAAAAATATTGGGCATTAAGACTGGAGTGGGTTCTACCATTTGTTATAAAAGAGGACCAGACGGAGTTTATAAAGAGCCACAGATCAACTAATAACATTAGAAGAGTCTTAAATATGGTATAAGCCTGCCAGGAGGGAGCGATACTTGTACTAGTTAACTCCCTAGAGGCAGAGAAGGCATTTGATTGGGTAGAATGGACATATCTCTTTTAAGCTCGGGAATGGTTTCATGTTGGAGAGGTCTTTACTAAATGACTTACTTTATTAATTAATGATCCCAAAGCAGCGGTTTAAGTTTGGACAGTGTTAGCATTGGGAGAGGTTGTCGACACGATTGCCCTCTCTCACCATTATTATTTACACGAGTGATTGAGCTGTTGGTGGAAGCTATATGAGCTGACCCTAATACAATGGTTCTGGAGGTTAGATTAGGTAAGCACAAAATTACTCTCTATGCAGATGGTGTCCTCCTTTTCTTAAATGGTCCATTGACACCTGCGCCCTGCTTAATTCAAGTGGTTAACTTATTTGATTAGATTAGAACCCACCCATACCTCTACATTTACCCATTACCTAACATTACAGGCAATTTAGTATGGCCAATTCACCTGACCTGCACATCTTTGGACTGTGGGAGGAAACTGGAGCACCCAGACACGGGGAGAACTTGCAAACTCCACACAGTCAGTCGCCTGAGTCAGGAATTGAACCCGGGTCTCAGGCGCTGTGAGGCAGCAGTGCTAACTACTGTGCCACCATGCTGCCCACTATGTTCTCACGTTATAAAATCAATTTAATGAAATCGGAGGCCATGCTGCTAGGTGCTCTTGCCAGTATATCCAATTTTCCGGATAGATCCCGTTTCCCCTTTCGGTGGTCACTGGCAGCTTTTCTTTACTTCGGTATTTTTAATACTCCAGCATTCGGTCAGCTATATAAAGCCAATTATACACATTTATTTGAGAAAGTAAGATAGGACCTTCAATGCTGGGAAGATCTCCTGATAGCCTGGATAGATAGAATAGCTTTGGTCAACATGAATATCCTACTTGGCCTTTTGTATGCTGTGAGAATGCTCTCCTTGATGCTGCCGAGACAGGCGCTGCATAAGCTTTATGGTTAGCTCAGCTCCTTTACTTGGAGTAATAGACGGTCCCTTATTAAATTAGAAAAGCTACAGCTTCCACAAATAAGGGGTGGGCTGGATTTTCCTGATTTTAGGAGGTACGAATTGAGCTCTCTATTATCCTACGTTCGTGATTGGGTCTCTTGTGAACCGCAATCAACCTGGTTACATATTGAAGCCTCACTAGCAAAATATCCCATCATCAATCTACTACTTATGGACAAGATGAGAGTTATTATGGATCATTGTAAAAATTCTATTGTATTAAATACAATCAAAGCCTGGAGGATACTGCGACAGGATGAGGGTAAACTACAAAAAAATCTGCCTTACACCCCTCTGGTGGGAATGTTGGGGTTCCAGCCAGAGCTGTGTGATGCTGTACTCAGAGCCTGGGAGTGCAAAGGTATCTCCTGTTTGGGAGATCTGTTCGATGGGGAGGTCATGATGTCCTTCGAACAGCTGCATCAGAAGTTTGGGCTGCATAGCAAGATCTTTTTCGATATTTACAAATCGGAGACTTTTTACAAAAGAAGACCACATTGATAATTAATCCTTATAAATGAGATAGGGAAAGGAGGGTGCATCGGCCAATGTGTCCACCCGCGGTCAGTACTCTCTACCAAAAACTATTTAATAACTTATCAAAGGACATGGAATGGTTGTATAAAACCCTAGAGACAAGAATTGGGAATGGAAATCTTCTTAGACGTGTGAGAGGGCATCTGGGAAAATACCACGAAGATCTCTGTCTGTAACAGAATTCATACAGCTCAGATGGCACCTGAGTGACTTGCAAAGTTCAAGGCAGGAGCATCTCCAATGTGACCCATATGCAAAATAGTAGTTAGTAATCTCACGCATTGTCTGTGGACCGGCCATAAGATCTGCAGGTAGTGGGGCAGAGTAGCAAATGCCTTGGCAAAGATTTTGGTAACGGAGATTGGGTTGGACCCACTGTCTCTACTTTTGGGCTCCACAAATTTCCCCTCTTTGGAAGTACACGGAAGGAAATTATTCACTATCCTTACCTTTTGTTCGAGAAAAGATGTTTTATTGAATTGGGTATCTGAAGGTTCCCCAGGAGCTTCAAATTGGTACAGGATAGCCATGGTATATATCCCCCTTGACTTCCTTATGAATATGGTGCACCAAAAAATGTAATTTTTTTATACAACATGGCAGCCCTTTTTGAACTACATTGACACAGATATATCAGCCACATTGCTCAGGGCCTTTGCTTAGCCATGGGGATGGTTCTGGCTGGTTCGGGGGATCCTGGGAGGAGGAATCCCATATAAATATCAGTTCTGTTATGATTTAATATACATTTATATTGAATTTGTATCTAGTTATTTATTTACTTATTTCTTTTCTATTCTCCTTTTGTCTATTGTTAGTAATGCAGGATATCCTATTTCATGTTTTGGTAGTTTGTAGAATAGATTAATAGTTTTTTTTTACAAATTCTATATTGGGGTTGTTATTATATTGTAAAGCAGAATACACTAGTTTGTACTATTTTTGTAATTTTGTAAAAAAAAATTAAAAATCTTCTGTTTTCAATAAAAATATCTACAAAAAAAGGTGTCAAGTTCGCACATTTCTCATCTTCTGGGGCCCTCCCTGATTCTAGAGATTCCTGAAAGAATACCATTAATGCCTCCATCCAGCTTATTTATACATTTCGTTTTTCGAGCAATTTCTCCTCATCAGCTCTGCGTCCCCACTGTCTTGAGTATTTGGGACATTATTCATGTTATCCATCGTGAATTCCCCAGTCATCCATGGTTGCCTCATCCTCCCTGTACAATGCGTCTTCTACCTCGGGATGAATCTCTGCTGTGACTCCTAAATTGCTCTGAGAAACTCCCACAATTACTATTCCACTGTTTTTCCTGCTAGATTCTTATCCCAGTCAATTCTACTCAGAACCTCCCTCATGCCTTTGCAGTTGCCTTTATTCAGCTGTAATGTTAACTCCAGTTCTACCTTCTCCCTCTCAAATTGAAGAATCGGTTCAAAATAATATTATGATCACTGCCTTCAAAGGGTTCCTTCACCTTAAGCTTCCTTATGAAGTCTGCCTCATTGCACAACACTAAATCCAGGATTACCCGTTCCCTTGTTGTCTGCACCATAAGCTGCTCCAAAAATCCATCTCGTAGACATTCCACAAATTCCTTTCCTTGCAAACCATTACCAGTGATTCTCCCAGTCCGACTGCATATTGAAATTCCCCCAGACACTGTAACTTTGCCTGTCCTACACGTGTTTTTTTTCCATCTCCTGTTATGTTTTGTGCCCCAGCTCCTGACTATGATTCAAAGGCTAGTACATAACTCCAACTATGGTTTTGCACCATTGTGATTCCTCAATTCTGCCAACACACATTCCATACCATTTGACTCTATTTCGAGTAATGGGAACTGAGTGATGGGACTGCAAAATACTTCAGCATTGCCACAAATTTATAGCTAAGGCATTGAGTAAAAATATTTCATTTTCGCCACAGTGTATTTCTTTGGCCAAATATTCTGTCTGCATTATGGAAGAATACGAACTGTTGAAAATGTGACAGAAGGACGATATGATGAGGACACGAGTCTATAAAGAGATTAAGGTGGGTCAAGTGAACAGTCAAATATTGGTGTATGGAACACTGTTGGAAAATATGTCTGTGCTCAAACTTGTTTGAGGGTTGAATGGAAACGCAGGGTATTGTTTCAATGGAGAGATTGGCTTGAGGCACAGAGCAACCGAGGAACCAGCACCTGGATTATAAAATCAAACCTTTAGGTGTACATCAATTTTTTAGTTAGGTAAGTTAAATGTTGAAAGTTTCGGAAACAGAATACATTTAAAAGTAGGGAATATTTAACTACATCGAAAGTGCTATGGCCACAATGATGTGAAGTGCTGTCCAGAGAAGATTCATTCAGCTGACTCTTGTGAGGACCATTTATTACAGGAAGAAATCTTGAACTGACTGGCCATGGATCTGCTAGGGTTTAGGTGAACAATATGTGATTTTGATTATTCACAGAATATTCCAAATAGTCTTTTCAAGTTGAATTCTGAAATAATATTTCAGCTTGTGTGAGAGATTACCATGAGTGGATGGGCTGTAAAACTGAAGAATATCTCAGTGAAGAAGCTGGTGATTTGGTGTAATCCTCTCAATGTGTTGTGTCTTTGTGGAACTCTCTTCCCAGAGAGTGATGGGGGATAAGACATTGAATATTCCTAAGACAGATTCTTGACTACGAATGACGCACTAACGTTGTCAAGGCAAAGGAGGAATATGTGATTGAGGCACAATCAGATCATCCACAATCTTATCGCATTATGAATCCATTTTAATCCTTACTCCTGATGCTAGTTTCCACATTTCTGTTGTCTTTAGATACTGAAAAAATTATGACACGTTACTCTTGAACATGAAGACTTTTCCTTTCAGATTATTGTGCACAGCTTTCCATATGTAACTTTTAAATGGGACTCAAAAGCACTCAGGAAAGATTCATGATGCTGTAGAGAGGTCAGGAGCATAGGACAAAGGGAAAGCCTCTCTTGAAACTGCTTCAGAAATCAGCTTGTGTCGAATGGATAACTTTAGCAATGCAGATTCCTGTCAGTTGTTCTTGTGATGTGCGTTTCATTGGCAAGGTCAGCATTCTGTTGCCTGTATTTAATTTCTGATCAGAATATGGTGATAAACTCCAGGGGTTCTTGTGGTGCAGGAACACTAACAGGAATTTTACAAAGAGAGAAACGGGGTTATTAACAATTTGATAGTGAAGGGAGAATGATATAGCTTCAAATCCTGTGTGCCCTTGAAGATTGTATTCCTCACTATCTGATGCTCACAAACTATGGAAATAGTGAGACCACATTCTCTGTTTCCAACAATTAAAGTCATAGAGTCATACAGCACACAAACCGGCCTTTCAGCCCAATGCAAATACGCCAGCCAAAAAACACCAAACTACATTATTCCCAGTTACCTGAAGTCTATAACCTACTATTATCTGGCATTTGGCGTTTAAATGCTGCGTTACCGTGTATCTGTGAACTGAGCTTTTATGTTCTTCCAATATATGCACGAAATGGTTTCAAGGAAATAGATCTCACAACATCAAACACAAACTCATCAGATCAATAAAATGGCCTCATTGTTTAATAATTATTAGAAAATCGGATTGTCTTTTTAGTTCATTTGGGATTTTAATGGAGGTAGACCAACATTAATTGCCCTTGAGACGTTCCAGTCCAGTTGACGTTGGTCCATCCAAGTGGCTGTTGAGAGGGAGTGCCAGCTGTTCATCTCATGCGCTGGTTTAATTGGGAGTAAATAATACCGATGATGGATGGAGTGTTAAACAAGCCGCCACACTGAGATGAACAGCTCGCAGGGTAACAGACTCTTTGTCAATACGAATATATGGGAAGGAATTTATTAGTCTTCAGAGAAATAACAACCTTACGCGAGAATTCTATATAATAATGAAGCGAAGTATGTTTTTATGTTATTGGCGAAATTAAAATAATGGCGTCAAACAGCTGGAATAATGTTGATGCTGTTGTTGGACGATTCTTTCACTGAGTATGTGAATTATCCTGGATGAGCTCAGAGTTGGCTGGGTTGTCCTATGTTGAGTAAGTCCTGATACTCAATGGGATAATGCTTGTTTGTAATCTCGCCACTTACTGAGCACAGTTCGATTTAACGAACCAACATGTCCCATTGGTTGCTGCTTCAGAATATACCAAAGCTTTCATGGCTGCCACCACATGGAATCATGTAATAAAGACAAGGCCCATCGAGTCTGCACCATCCAGTGCTGATGCAAGTGCTTTATAAAGTTTGTGAGGCTACCTTCCTAAACCACATTTTTGACACATATCATGCTCAGGGTTCGAAACAGATTTCACAAATCATCTCTTAGTATCTTCTCTTTCACTTCAAACATATTTCCCCTTGCGTTTGACCCTTTGAGTGCGGGGAATAGCTGCTGTCTGTTCACTCGTCCCATACCTCTCATGCTGTAATACACTTCTGTCAGGTTCTCCCCAAAAGCAAATGTCACGGATCTTCATGGTTTGAGTTCTCTCTTGTCTTGTTACATCTTCCAAAATGCAGCATCTCACATATTTCAGTGTGACCGTTTATCAGTCATTGATCTGACAATCCGTTTGTACCCTCTTGTAACCAACACGTTCCTGCTCACTGTGACCCACCCAATTAATCATTGTGTCATCTGCAACATGGTTTATCATTCCCCAACATCCCCTCCATCTCCCACATTCTTATCATCAACATTTATGAATTTCAGAAACAAACCTTGATTTTCTTCCTGTTCTACAGATATTGTTGCAGAATTGGGAATTCCAGTCTCTTGTTGTTCCTATTTTGGTGAATTTACAACGTGAATCAGCTGTGGTCTTTTGTGAGGGAGCCACAAATATTATTTTGGACACGGAGATGAATTCTGCTTTTATACTCCACCTCTCTGCCTGTAGTATTCATATGGCTTGGCCATCATTAACCTTGGACTAACTTTTGGCGCCTTGCCCTGAAATATTCCCATTTTATTTGGGCCTGCGATTTATTCTTTACAACATTTGCTGCAATAGTCAGAGCTAAAAGAACTTTTTAAGCTGCAGGATGGACACAGGCTTATTTATTAATTTTGTTTGAAAGAGCTAGAGCAATGATGATAAAGATTGAATTAAATTCTGGATTATAAACACACTATAGATGATCAATTCACATTCTCATTTCTACGTTGAATTGGAAGAAAATTAAAAGAACAAATACCCACCGTTCTGAATATTGTGTAAAACGTGGTATCATATTGAAATAATGCATTAAGGAAGATCATGCATCAATTTTCTTTTGAATATTGCGAGGACATTGTTCAAACAAACAGTGTTCTTGTCTTTTGCTCCTTATTCATTCAACTGATCTTCCCGTGTAATTTGAGGTGAGATCAGACTGACTTCCCTTTCAATCGAAGCAAAACTTGACTGAGGGTGGAATCAAGGACCCTGAGCAAAACTGTGATTCATGGGAATTAGAGAACCTTCTGCACTGAGAACGGGAGCAATAGAAAAATCAGTCTCCGCAAGGTATCTTCCAAACTGCATGTCATCCTGACTAGGGACTCATTTGCTGTTCCTTCACAAGTATTTGTTAAAAATCTTGGAATGCCCCTACAAACAGCTCTGTCTGGATCTGCATCACCACGGATTGAAGAGGTAAAACAGGGCAACTCTGTATCGCTTATTCCAGAGTCATTGGGGATGACAAATAAACTCTGCCCTTGCTAGTGCCTTCCAAAACCCTGGATGAACATATCCTGTTAAAGATACAAAGATATTTTATGTTTTCATCGTTGGATGTAAACTCTCAGAAAGGTAAGACCTTGTTGGATGAGTATGATGCCAGTGACATCAGGAGCATGATAAATCATTGATAACAATTGGGATCATTACTTCAATCAGTTACTTTCAGAGGAATGATCATGTGATGTCATGACCACCGAGTTCAACATTTTCATAATGCATTATGACAGTGTCAACACATTATCGGTATTTAGGGAGTTGTCAGGCACAGAGTTTTTCATTTTTCATTCAAACACCATTACCAAATTCTTGAGCGTCAACAGAAATGGCAGCTTCACTGTTCCCTTTCAGATTAGACAAATATCTACTTTCCAAAAGAGTAACCAAGTTGAAAGTGCAGGAAAACATTTGCAGGTTCTGAGCAGAGAGAAACACAATTAACTTTTTGCCTCCAACATGTGTTTTTCAGAAGAGGATCATATCAGACTCAATATGCTGCCTCTGTTTCTACCTCTAGATCCTGACACATCCGTGGTGTTTTGTCACTGTTTACTGTTTAGAACATAGAACATAGAACAGTACAGCACAGAACAGGCCCTTCAGCCCACGATGTTGTGCCGACCATTGATCCTCATGTGAGGTAAACCTAATGTACGAACTCTCAAATTTCTGTGACCATATGCATGTCCAGCAGTCTGTTAAATGTCCCCAATGACCTTGCTTCCACAAAAGCTGCTGGCAACGCATTCCATGCTCTCACAACTCTCTGCGTAAAGAACCTGCCTTTGACATCTCCTCTATACTTTCCACCAACCAGTTTAAATCTATGACCCCTCGTGTTAACAATTTCTGCCCTGGGAAAAGGTTTCTGGCTGTCAACTCTATCTATGCCTCTCATTATCTTGTACACTTCAATTAGGTCCCTTCTCTTCCTTCTTTTTTCAAATAAAAAATTTCCGAGCTCAGTCAACCTCTCTTCATAAAATAAGCCCTCCATTCCAGGCAGCATCCTGGTAAACCTCCTCTGAACCCTCTCCAAAACATCCACATCTTTCCTATAATTGGGCGACCAGAACTGGACACAGTATTCCAAGTGTGGTCTAACCAAAGTTTTATAGAGCTGCAACAAGATCTCATGGCACTTAAACTCAATCCCCCTGTTAATGTAAACCAAAACACCATATGCTTTCTCAATAACCCTGTCCACCTTGGTGGCAATTTTAAGGGATCTATGTAACTGCACACCAAGATGCTACTGTTCCTCCACACTGCCAAGAATCCTGCCTTTAATCCTGTACTCAACTTTCAAATTCGACCTTCCAAAATGCATCACCTCGCATTTATCCAGGTTGAACTCCATCTGCCACCTCTCAGCCCATCTCTGCATCCTGTCAATGTCACGCTGCAGCCTACAACAGCCCTCTATACTGGCAACGACACCTCCAACCTTTGTGTCGTCTGCAAGCTTGCTAACCCATCCTTTAATCTCCTCATCCAACTCATTAATAAAAATTACAAAGAGTAGAGGCCCAAGAACAGAACCCTGTGGAACACCACTCACCACAGACTTCCAGGCAGAATATTTTCCTTCCACTACCACTCGCCGTCTTCTGTCGACCAGCCAATTTTTTATCAGCTAAATCTCCCTGTATCCCATTCCTCCTGACCTTCTGAACAAGCCTACCATGGGGAACCTTATCAAATGCCTTACTGAAGTCCATATACACAACATCCAACGCTCGACCCTCATCAACCTATCTAGTAACATAGTCCAAGAACTCGAAAAGATTTGTGAGGCATGACCTGCCCTTCATAAAGCCGTGCTGACTACCTTTAATTAAACCATGCTCTTCCAGATGGTCATAAATCCTAACTCTCAGAATCCTTTCTAACACCTTACAGACGACAGACATGAAACTGACTGGTCTGGAATTGCTGGGGATTTCCCTATTTCCTTTCTCAAAGAGAGGAATTACATTTGCTTCCCTCCCGTCCTCCGGTACGACTCCGGTGGAGAGCGAGGATGCAAAGATCTTCACAAGCGGCGAAGCAATCACATTTCTCACTTGCCAGAGCAGCCGAGGACAAATCTGGTCTGGCCCTGGCGACTTGTCAATCTTAATGTTTGACAAAATGTTCAACACATCAGCTTCTTCAATCTCTATCTGATCCAGCATGCTTACCTGCTCCTCAATGGTTTCATTCACTACAAGGTCCTTTTCTTTAGTAAAGACAGAAGTAAAAAACACATTAAGTCTTCCCCTCCCTCCTCAGACTGTATACACAAGTTCCCTATGCTATCCCTGATCGGCCGTACTCTTTATTTGATCATTCTCTTACTCCTCACGTACGTGTAAAATGCCTTTGGATTGTCCCTAATTCTTCCTGCCAAGCTTTTCTCGTGCCCCCTCCTGGCTCTCCTCAGACCATTTCTGAGCTCTTTCCTCACCTGCCTGTAATCCTCTAGAGCTGAGCAAGACCCTTGCTTCCTCCTCCTTACATAAGCTGCCTTCTTTCTTTTGACGTGAAGCTCCTCCACTCTCGTCATCCAAGGTTCCTTTATCTTACCCCTTCTTGCCTATCTCAAAGGAATACATTTATGCATCACTCGCAACAACTGTTCCTTAAACACTCTCCACATGTCTATAGTGCCCTTTCCATGGAACAATTGCTTCCGGCCTATGCTTCCCAACGCACGTCTGATAGTATCATAGTTTCCTTTTCCCCAATTAAATATCCTCCCATTGTGCCTGCTTCTCTCCTTTTCCTTAGCTAAGTACAATGTGAGGCAGTTGTGGTCACTATCACCAAAATGCTCTTCTACCGCAAGATCTGACACCTGCCCCGGCTCATTGCCGAGTACCAAATCCCAAATGGCCTCTCCCCTCGTCGGCCTGTCAACGTACTGAGTTAGGAAACCCTCTGAACACACCTTACAAACCATCTCCCCGAAGGAGGTTCCAATCAATATTGGGAAAGTTAAAGTCACCCGTTAAAACTACCCTACTCCATTCACACTATTCCAAAATCTACAGACCTATGCTTTCTTCAATCTCCCTGCTGCTATTGGGGGGCGTGTAGTAAACCTCTAATGAGGTTACTGCTCCCTTACTGTTCCTAATTTCCACCCATATTGACTCAGTAGGCAGACCCTCCTCGACAATGGTAACTTCTGTAGCTGTGATCCCCTCTCGATTACTAGTGCTACCCCCCTCTTCTTTTTCCCCCTCCATATTCTTTTTAAATGTTCTAAACCCTGGAACATCCAGCAACCATTCTTGCCCCTGAGAAACCCATGTCTCTGTTATGGACACAACATCATAGCACCAGGCCCCGATCCATGCTCTAAGCTCATCACTTTTATTCACATTTTCCCCAGTATTCTTGAGCACTGATTCCGTTTTGGGAGAGAGCGCGGTGAGGGGGTCACGGAGTCTCAGCGGTTATCATGGTTGTTTCTCAGAACCAGGGACCTGGATTGGGGGAACGGGGGGCGCATGGTGTCTCAGTGTTTAGCACGGCTGTTTCACAGTATCAGGGACACGGTTTGTGGGGGAGGGGGAGGGGGCATGGTGTCTCAGTCGTTAGCACGGCTGTCTCACAGTACCAGGGACACGGTTTGTGGGGAAGGGGGAGGGGGCATGGTGTCTCAGTGGTTAGCACGGCTGTCTCACAGTACCAGGGACACGGTTTGGGGAGAGGGAGAGGGGATGGGGCCATGGTGTCTCAGGGGTAAGCACGGCTGTGTCACAGTACCAGGATCACGGTTTGTGGGGGAGGGGGAGGGGGCATGGTGTCTCAGTGGTTAGCATGGCTGTTTCACAGTACCTGGGACACGGTTTAGAGGGAGGGGGAGGTGGCCATGGTGTCTCAGTGGTTAGCACGGCAGTCTCACAGTACCAGGGACACGGTTTGGGGAGAGGGAGAGGGAATGGAGCCATGGTGTCTCAGGAGTTAGCACGGCTGTGTCACAGTACCAGCGTCACGGTTTGTGGGGGAGGGGGAGGGGGCATGGTGTCTCAGTGGTTAGCACGGCTGTCTCACAGTACCAGGGACCCGGTTTGGGGGAGAGGGAGAGGGAATGGGGGCATTATGTCTCAGTGGTTAGCACGGCTGTCTCACAGTACCAGGGACACGGTTTAGAGTGAGGGGGAGGGGGTATGGTGTCTCAGTGGTTAGCACGGCTGTCTCACAGTACGAGGGACCCGGTTTGGGGGGGAGGGGGTCATGTTGTCTCGTGGTTAGCACGGCTGTCTCACAGTACCAGGGAACCCAGTTTGGGAGGAGGGGGAGGGGGCATGGTGTCTCTGTGTTTAGCACGGCTGTCTCACAGTACCAGGGACCCAGTTTGGGGGGTGAGGGGATAGGGGCATGTTGTCTTGGTGGTTAGCACGGCTGTCTCACAGTACCAGGGACACGGTTTAGAGGGTGAGGGGATAGGGGCATTATGTCTCAGTGGTGAGCTAGGCTGTCTCACAGTGCCAGGGACACGGTTTGGGGGGTGAGGGGATGGGGGCATGATGTCTCAGTGGTTAGCACGGCTGTCTCACAGTACCAGGGACACGTTTTGGGGGTGAGGGGATGGGGGCATGGTGTCTCAGTGGTTAGCACGGCTGTCTCACAGTACCAGGGACCCGTTTTGTGGGAGAGGGAGAGGGGATGGGGACATGGTGTCTCAGTGGTTAGCACGGCTGTCTCACAGTACCAGGGACACGGTTTGGGGGAGAGGGTGAGGGGATGGGGACATGGTGTCTCAGTGGTTAGCATGGCTGTGTCATAGTAGCAGGGACCCATTTTGCTTCCACCCTCAGGACTTTTTGTATTGAATTTTCACATTCTCCCCAGGTCTGCAAGTGTTTCCTCCAGGTGCTCCATGTTCCTCCCACAGTCCAAACAGGTTCAATCGATTGACCAATCTAAATTACCAATCATGTGCAGCTCGGTGTATTAGCGATGTGAGATGCAGGCATAGATTAGTAGTCGGCTTAGCCAAGGGAAATGCAGGAGTAGGGCATGAGGTGGGTCAGGGTGCAATGATTTTCAGAGGGTCAGTGTGGATTAGAAGGGCCTATGTCCCATAAAATAAGGAAAAAAAATGTAAAATTAAACATTGGAATATACTGGAAACCTGAACCAAAAAGAAACAGAGTGCAGGGGACATGGAACAGGCTTGGCAGCCTGTGTCGAGAGAAAATCAGATTTAACATTTTGAGTCCACTGACCATGCATCAGATCTGAAAGCAGCTGGGAATTAGTCTAATGTCTGTTGGTGGGGTTAGATTAATATACGGGCAAATAGAGAGATACAATATATAAACAAAGGGATTATTCATAATCAGCTAGGATGGAAATAAATGTGACATTATTTTAATTCATTTTTCACCTCCTCCCATATTCCTGAGTTTCATGCACGTGTGGGCACATATCTACGTTCCTGTTTGAAGTGAGTTCTGTCCCCTCTATCTCTTTCCTCAGTGTGGCCATCTTCTTTCCTTTATGAATGAGACATGTTTGATGTTGGCTGGGCCAGAGTTTATTTCTCTTTCCTATTTGCTCTTGAGAAGCTGTTGGGGAACTGCCTTTCTGAACCACTGATACTTCGATGTGCTGTCGGCTGCCAGTGCTCAGGTCTATTTGGTTTCACTTCTTTGAGACCTTGTAGTGTTATAATTGAATGGTTGGCTTGCCCATTTCAAAGGGCATTTGAGAATCTACCATTGCTGAGGGTCTGGAGTAACATGTAGGTCAGACCATTGACGGTAGCCAGTTTCCTTCCCTGAGGGACACTAGTGAGCCAGGGGTTTTTAGATTTAACAACCATTAATGTTTCATTAGATTGTTAATTCCAAACATTTTATTGAATTCAAATTCTATTGTCTGCTGTGGGAGGATTGAAGGCTATGTTTGGGTCATTATCTGGGTCCCTAGATTTATAGTCTGTAGAAAATAACATGAGACTATCACCTCCCCAGTAACTCCATCAGCAATAGCAGTGTTGCTATTATCGTGACTGAGGTAAAGAAAACTGTGCAGTTACGTTGTCAAATACTTCCATGGAGAACAAAGCTGTTAATATTTCAGGTGACAGCGACTATGCAGAGATCCTATGGATTTTCAGCACAGAATAGAAACTGAAGTGAAAAGCATTTTAAACATTGAGTGGATGTGCCTGTCTCCAGCGTTTTGACTTATTCCTGTCGTGGAAAGTCAGTGGAGGTTCTCTCGATGATTTTCTCGGATTTGTGGTGTCAGCTGCTGCGATCATTCAGGGAGATTCGAGTGTCTAGTGTTCCCACTCTGGACAAGGTGTGGGCACTGCATTTATAGAGTGTCTGGGTCTACAGGGAGGAGCAGGATACTGCACTATCTTTTCTGAAATTTCCACAAATATTTCCCAATGACATACTTTTCCAGATGCAAAGTGTGAAGCCAGTTTATTTCAACAATGTGGATATCACAGAGTTGTGAACCCTTCTTCACCATATCCAATAGTCTCACACCAGGGAGAGGACTGTACTCACAATCTCCAACAATGGTTTTGTTCTGGAACATTCGAGGCAGGAGTGAGTGACAAACCCATTATGCCAGAGTGCCATCCCCCCATGTATTCATGAGGTGACAGAGACTATGTCTGTCTTGGTTCTGTCTCCACCGAGGAAGCAACAGAAAATCCGCCAAAAATATCAAGGAGCAGAGTGACTGGGGAAAATGAGGAACTGCAAGAAATTAGAATTATTAAAGTGGAAGTACTGGGGAAAACACTCATTGTATTGAAGCTTGGTAAATTCCTGGACCAGATGAGTGATGAATTGAGAGGGTCACAGATTTAGTGCTGGAGAGTTGCGTTTGCTGGATATATCTGCCCGGAGCAGGAACGGACACAGTGGGTCAGTGGTCTCCTTCTGTATTGTCAATTCCATAACTCTATGAGGGAGGTCAAAGTTGGTCAAAGCACTTTATATTATGGAAAGGTCCTGCAGATTTGAAAGTAGCTACTGTTATCGCAAATATTTAAAACAGGAGAGAGAGGGACAACAGAATATCATCTGCTGGATAAACTGATGTCACTTATGAGGAAAATATTAGATTTTTAAGTCATTAATAACAACTAGATCTTTGGAGAATAATGATATGATTTACAGAGTCAGCCTAGATTCAGAGAAGGGAAAATCGTTTCCATAAAGTAGTAGGAGTTTTTGGAGGATGTAGATTGTGACATCGACAAATGAGAACCAATGGGAATCGTGTATTTGAATTTTCAGAAGGCAATTGACAGGTGAGCAAAGAACATTAGAGTCCTTCTGTAAGGGGTGAATATACTAAATGGATTGAGATTTGGATAATGGGGAGAGTAAGGTCCTGCTCTGAACTGAAGGTCCTTGCTAATAGGGTATCAAATGTATCAGTTCTTGGAACACAGCTGTTCAAAAGGCAAAGAAATAATTTGAATGTGGGTAACAAATGTAACCGAATGTATTGGTTAGAAGATGAGTGGTTGGCAACTGCAGTTGTTAAAAGGCAAGTAATCAGGACAGTGAATGGCATGTTGTCATTCATTATAAAATTATTCAAGTAAAGACATCTTCCTGCAGTTGTAGAGTGTTGCTGGGACAGTGTTTGGGGCACTGTTGGCAGAATGCCTCTCCTTTGTAAGGAACGATTTTGTTGCGATCAAGAGTACAAAGGAGTTTCACTAGACTGATTCCTGGATGAGAAAGAGAGTATAAAGGAAATGAGTGTTTAGTCTGTAGCACTGCTAGAGAATAACATTTTAACTTGAGGATTATGGACTAACACTCATTATGTGGAGAAAAAGTCAGTGATTTTGTGAGAAATTGCATTTTCCACATGATACATTTTCCCCAATATTTCACGTACCTGTGACGAATCCCCATGTTGGTTGAAATGGAGCTTTAGGCTCTAAATGAACTCTCACCGTCTCAGTGTGCAGTTGTGTGCGACCCTGCACTGTTCATAAATCTGTCAGTAGCCGCAATGTCTCATTCCTGAAAGAGTTAGCCATTCCCATCAGCTTCTGACCTCCACAGGAACACCACTCTGTTTTCTCAGAGATACAAGGTATTGTCTTTTCCATTCTCACCTTCAGAATGGTGTCCTTATATTCCGTTGAAACCAGCGTGAGGTGCTGAATGAGCTCCTCATGTTTAACTGTGGAGATGAGCAATGTCTAGCAGGACTGTTACATGAATGTTACTTACAGCACAGTTTAAATGATATCCAGGTCATGCTGCACATAGACACAGACTGCTTCAGCGGCAGAGAGGTGGCAACTTACTCTGAACATTATGCGATCTTCAGAGAACATCTCCCACTTCTGACTGTATGCTCTGTGAAAGATGTTGAAGCAGCTGAAGAAAACTACCTAGAGGATGCCTGCAGAGATGTCCTGTGACTGAGATGGTTGATCCTCACCAAACACAAACATCTTCCCTTGTGCTCTGAATGGCCTCTAACCAATGGGGAGTTTACACATCATTCCCATTACATTCAATTCTGTTCGGGTTCCTTGATACCATCCTCAGTTCAATCCTGCTTTGATAGCAAGGCCTGTCACTCTTACCTTGTGTTCATATTTTGATTCATGTCAATAGGTCATGATTTGTGTACACGAGTATTTCCTTCTCCCAGAGGATAGTGACTGTCGGGACTTCTCTAATCCAGAGGGTTAAGGGAGATGGATCACTGAAAATTTTGGGGGCGGGGGCTGGGGTGCACAATGGATATTTGACGCATCAGAGAGTTGAGGGCTGCAGGAATTGGGCACAAAGGAGGAGTAAGGCATTGAGCAGATCAGTCATGATCTTATTGAAGGAAAAGACAGGCTTAATGGCCTGAATGACTTATTTGTGTTTCTGTTGTTCTCGCATTCGGTTATTGGAAAGTTATTTTCCTGAGAATCCTGTTATTGAAGATTGCAGTCAGGGAGACCAGATTATTTTGTGAGACACCTCTGGATGAGGTATGGGAGTTGTACACATAATGAATCTGGGTCTGCAACATAATCAACAAATGAACACAGTTCTGCGAAGAGAGGGGAATATTTTTTTCCCTTTTCCCAAGAATATTTTCCAACGCCATGCCAAACTGTGTGTGACAGTCTTCAGGCGCTAAGAAAAAGTGAGGACTGCAGATGCTGAAGATTGGAGTCGAGAGTGTAGTGCTGGAAAAGCACAGCAGGCGAGGCAGCATTCAAGGAGCAAGAGAATCGACATTTCGGGAATAAGTCCTTTGTCAGGAATCCTGATGAACAGTTTATGCCCAAAACGTTGATTCTGCTGTTCCCTAAATGCTGTCTGACCTGCTGTGCTTTTCCAGCACTACACTCTCGAGTCTTCAGGCCCTGAATTGTCTGCTCTGTTTCTGTGTACCGGCTTATCGAAGTAAATGACCTCCAAATGCTCTTGTCTGGCAGGTTTGAGGAGCTGTATGTAACATAGGGATGTTGGACTGAGGAGCAGGAGTGGGTAATTAGACACTTTGAGCCTTCTCCAGCTGGTAGTAAGATTGTAGCTGATCAGTTTGTGGTCTCAGCCCCAATTTCCTATCTGTAATTCAATGTCATTTACTGTCCAATATCTAATGTACAGCTTTGACTAAACGCAAACACCCAGGCACCACAAACTTCTGGGGAAGAGCATTTCCACTCAAACAGTCCTTTGTGAATTTCTCCTCATCCATGTTCAGACTGTGGTTAGAGGGGTCACTGTTTTATTTTCTAGTGCTGCTACTCCACTGGTCATTATAAATTTTAAATGTAACCAGATTGGTGTTATGGCCAATGATATAGGTCTCAGACTAGGTCACGTTCTTTGTGAGGGATAAGTCAGTTCTATATCTTACATTTGCAAAATAAATCGCCAAATCAAAGATACTCCAAGTAAGATGGAAAGATCCGTGACAAGCAGTTTGGACAGATATTTACATTAATATTTATCTTTCAATGCATACACCAACACACTTTGTGCATACACACAGACACATATACAGGTGCACACAGACACACCCATACACATGCCTGAAGACAGTCAGAAAAAACTCTGCACAATACCAGCTCGAAAGAGTTTTACAAGAAATAGTTAAATTCAAGACAAAAAGGAAAAACAAAATGAATGGTATTCTGCTTCTGAGTTATTCTGCTCACACAAGCTGCTGGTAATCAGATTCCTTCCTGTGACGTTTGGAGTTGGCTGAATTCCCTTTGCTTCAGGCAATGTGGAAATTCCAATGAATCCTCAACAGGAATTCTTCATGAATGGAAAAGATGATTGACAGGTTTTCACCTCTCATAAGTTGCTGTGAGAAGGAAGAAGGAAAGAGAGAGAGAGCAGTAAGCTGTGGCTTCTCATGCAGGTTTCATTCTCTCGATATTTTAGCTGAAATATGTAATAATGTTCTCTGACCACAATACTGGATCTTGTGAAGCCTCCTTGAACATTCTCAGGTTTGTATGACTCCATCCCTGTTACCTGCTCCCTGTAGGAGCAATTTATAAAGTATAATTTGAAGATACGTTTGTACATCTCCTCATAATTTTGTCCAATAAATTCATTTCTTCAAATATCTGTTTTAAAATGAGTACATCGTTCACTGAAATTTGAATCCTTAGTTCTTGTCTCACATAATCGTAGGAAATGTCCATCAGCTACACAACTAACACACTATCCTCAAGATCTTATACGGTTCAGTATGAACATCACTCATTCTCAATCCTGAAGTACTCTGGCCCTGTAGAGGTTTATAAAATGACGAGGGACATGGGAATGGTGACATTGCCTTGCTCGGGGGAATTCAAAACTAGATCAAATAAATTTAAGGTGAGAGGGGAAATAATTAAAACAGACAAAAGTGGTAACCTTTTCATGGAGTGTATGGAATAAACTGTCAGAGGAAGTGTTGGAAGCTGGGAGAATTACAGTATTTAAAGCCCAAAGGTTTGGTGCATGAATAAGCAGTGTTCAGTGGGGTAGGGGCCAAATGCTGGCAAACGGGACAAGATTAATTTAGAACATCCAGTCGGCATGGACAAGTTGGACCAAAGTTTCTGTTTCCATGGTGTAAGACAGAATAAGACCTTCATTCCAGGAAAAAAAAAGTAAAGTGAAACATTTTTACAAAGACTCGAAAACAATTGAGTATATTTACTATTCAGTTTAGGGAATCATAGTTATATACAATGCATCTAATGTGGCCTCAGGAATGCCGTGTACAGATGCAGTAAAATGTCCTGACAGCCTTTGTATAAAGTAGAGTCATTCCATATATCTTCCTAATCACTCGCTACTTCTGCATAATAACTTTGTCTGATGTCTGTACCAGGATTCATAAATCCCTTTGCACACTGAGTTTTGCGACCTCGCGCCATTTAAACAGTTTACTGTTGTTTTACCTTTCTTTCACAGTACAAACCTCGGTAGCCCAGCTTATACTGTTTTTGCTGAAGGTTTGCACACTAAACTCCCCTGTCTCTATCCCATTACAGACTCTCTACCTCCACTTGACATCTTATTGAATGACTATCTTGGTGGCTGAGCTAATTGAGCTCCAATACAATCATTCCCCGCATCCAAATCATTGACAGGTTCGAATTAGTTGTTGATCTTGCACTGAGCTCTGAGGTACTACACTAAGTTAAAGTTTTCCAACCTGAAAATAAACATTTATCCCTTATGTCAATTTCCTGGTAGTTACTCAGGGCTCCACGTTCCTTTGTAGCAGTCTAGAAAGGTTGGATGGGCTTCTCCCGTGCTGTGTATTGTACTCAAACGGCTGAATGACTTCATCCTCTCCCTTTATAAATCCTTAGGGGGCACAGAAGTCTCCTCGTGTCTCATTGTACCGATCATGACTGGCTGAATGCGATCTTCCTCTCTCTGTAACAGCCTCGAGGGATTGAGTGAGAGAACAACGCATTGGGCAGGAGCAGCAGTTGGCCACTCAGCCCCTCAAGTCTGCTGCACCATTCGGAATGTGCATTGTTGACGTGATTGTAACTACACATCCCCTTCCTGTCCGTTCCCAATAAACATGGATTCTCTTGTTCATCAAAGAGCTACGGAACTCAACCTTGAGTGTTTTCAGGAACTCCATCTTCACTGCTCCCTGGGGAAGAGAACACCACAGATCACACAATCCTAAAGAGAAAGGAACATTCCTGCCTCAGTCTGAAATGGGAAGGTCCTTATTCTCAAAATGTGTTCCCCTCAAACCAATCACCACTGTTTCGAAACAACAATTAGGAACAGGTATACACCATTCAGTCCCTCAAACCTGTCCGCATTTGCATTAACTGTCTTCAGCCAAATACTTATCAAATGTAGCCTCCACTGAAGTTAAAGGAATTCCAGATACTCTAAGCTAACAAGAGTGTAGGAAATAAAAACAGAGAACAATACAGCACAGTACAGCTCTTCAGACCTCAATGTTGTGCCATGCTTTTAGCCTACTTTAAGATAAAACTAAACGACATACCCTTAATTTTACTATCTTCCATGTGCTTTTCCAAGAGTCACCTAACTGTCCCTAATGTATGTGATTCTACTCCCACCGCTGGCAGTGCATTCCACGCACCCACCACTCTCTATGTAAATAAAACCTGTCTTTGACATCTACCAAAACCTTTCTCCAAACTCGTAAAAATTATGCTCACCTCGTAGCAATCATTTTCGCCCTGGGAAGAAGTCTTTGACTATTTACTCTGTCTGTAACTCTCACCATCTTGTTCAGCTCTATCAAGTTGACTCTCATCCTTCTTTAATCCAATGAGAAAAGCCATAGCTCCCTCAACATTTCTTCATAAGACAAGCCCTCTAGTCCAGGCAGCATCCTGGTAAATCTCCTCTCTCCCCGCTATAAAGCTTCCACATCCTTTCTATAATGAGGCGACCAGAATATTTCAAATGTGGTCTCACCAAGGCTTTATTCACCTGCAGCACAATCTCGCGGCTCTTAAACTCAGTCCCGCTGCAAATGAAAGCCAGCACAACATACGCCTTCTTAACAACCCTATCAACTCGTAGCAACTGAGAGACCTACAGACATGGACCCCAAGATCCGTTTATTCCTCCACACTGCTACGAATCCTACACTTGACCCAGTAATCTGCATTCAAATTCGACTTCAAAAATGAATCCCTTCACAAAATAGGAAATTGGAACAGAATTAGGCCATTTAGCCCCTTGGATCTGCTGAGCCGTTTGATCACGGCCTAAATGTTTCTCAGCCACATTCTTCTGCCTTCACTAACTGACCATTGATTCCCTTATTCATGAAAAACGTACTTATCTCTATCTTAAAGAAACACTGTGTCTGTGTGCGGGCGTGATCATGTGTTTGTGTGTAAGTGTCCATATCTATATGTATATGTGTTGTGTGTTTCATGTGTCTATGTATGATTGTATGCATCTCTGTGAAATGATGGCTCTGTGGATTTGGGGCTAAATCCATTGAAATTGAGATAAACCCCTACTCCCCTCCTCTCCCTCTACGTCTGTCTCTGTTAAGTTTATAGTCATACAATGCCTCCCTCTGCTGCTCTCCCCATGCCACTGCACAAGTGTCAGTTTTTTTTCTCTCTATCAGAGGACATCAAATACTGTGAATCTCTCACATTGCACGGCTGTTTGGCTTTGAAAATATCTCTGTAGGCACAGAACAGTTTTGTCTGACACCTAGATATATTACCATCACCACTGGGTCAGTTTCAGGACTTTGCAATCCTTCCTCACTTGCACCTTGTTGGGTGAATTATAAAATATTTCAACTTAAAGAACGTGTAATAAATTCATCACATCACCTTACAAATGGTTTGGTCAGAGTTGCTTGGACGCAGTTACAGTAGAAATACTCTTTAAGGTGTACACTCTGTGTAACGAATAATCTTCAAAGACAAATCACTTCAACATTGCAGAGTGAGTACAGATGTTACTCAGGAGTATTTCCGCTCTGAATGTCATCAATACAATTATGATCCTCCCTATACCCAACTGTATGTGTGTGTACGTGTGCAGATGGTGCTGTCAGTTTGGATGGTGCTATGATCTACCTCCCTCTCCCCAACTCCTAGACTGAATCCCTTATGGTTTTCTCCCTCCACTGCCATCAATGCAGTAGAGTGTGAAGGCCAGCAGAGGCAGGCATTGCATCATTTTAAACACCACAGAGGCTGGCAGATCCGCTGTGCACACGGATACGCACAGAGACACGCAGATACACATACATATGAATATCGATGCACAGGCACACATAGAGACTGATGGGGACACACAGATACTAAAGCACACAGAGGCAAATACCGATACATTGATGCACGTGCACACACAGATACACAGACATCAGTACAGACACACCAGAAACACTGACAAACTGACGTTTATACTGACATGAAGAATCTGCCAGCATTTATTTTTCACGTGGTGACTTCCTCAATATTTCATTCACTCGTGTGGTGTGTGCTAATATTTCTGTTGATCCGTTGGGATTCCTCTGCATCCTCACTATAGCTTCCACATCTTTCCTATAACAAGGCGACCCGCAATAAACATAATGTTCCAAGTGTGCTGTTACCACACAGCAATGAACCTATTTGTTAATTAAACCAAACACCCAGAAAAGCTCACATTGCCTTATAATTTGTTAAAGCACGAGTGACAGAGAACTCAAAAATTCCACTATTTAAAGAAAAATAATAACAATTTGTTCCTTAACTCTAAAAGTGAACATTGAACAACAACTATTCACAGCTCTAAACTCCCTTTCTCTGAACTGTTTGTCATCTGCCTCCACCTCGATAAAAATATACTGTTCCAATTTAAAAAAAACTAAATGAAAATTACATCATTTTAATTTCAAAACCAGGAAGCAGCTGTCATCTCCAGTGTCCTCCTTCTTTCAGCAGTAGATCTCTTTGGATCATCTTCTGTCTTTTACTGCAAGGAGGTTTCATGCAAAAAAAAACTTAACTTCAATAGAGGGTGTTTTACATGGCAGTCTCTGTCGTTGGTAGTTTACTCTCTGTCTAACTTTCATAATGCTTACCTCTTTATCCCATCAAAATCAAATCATGTCAATGGTTCAATGTTGGCAAAACAGTAAATTCAAAATTTGTTGCGTTTATGATCCTGAAGCATAATTAAAACAGATTCATTAAATACGGAAAGTTGTCAAAATAACAACCAAAGCTCTGTTTCACAGTCAAATGTTACATATTTTCAATTTTCCCTACACTCCGAAACTGCTAGCTAGTCATATGACAGGTGCTTGCAAGCTCTCAATGCACAAAAGCACTCAACTTCATAGAGCTGCAGCATAACCTCACAGCTCTGAAACCCAGTTCCCCGGCTTGTGAAAGCTAACACGCCTTGCGCCTTCTCAACAACCACATCTACCTGGGTGTTAACTTTGTGGGTCTGTGGAGATGGAACCCAAGATACCTCTGTTCCTTAACACTGTCAAGAATCCTGCCTTTAACCCTGTTCTCTGCATGCAAATTTTACCTTCCAAAGTGAACGACTTCACACTTTTTCAGATTTAACTCGATCTGCCACTCATCAGCTCAGTTCTGTCAATCTCTTTTTGCAACTTCCAACAACCTTCCACACTATCCACAACTCCACCAACCTCCATGTCATTTGCAAGCTTCCTAACCCACCCTCCTAATTCACCATTCAACTCTCTTATAAAAATCACAAAGAGCAGAGTTCCTAGAACCGATCCCAGCAGAACACCCCTGGTCACCGAGCTCCAGGCTGAGTACTTTCTGTCTACCACTACCCTGTGTCTTTTATGAGCCAGACAATTCTGTATCTAGATAGCCAGATTTGCCTGCATCCCATGCCTCCTTACTTTCTGAATGAACCGACCATTGGTAACTTTATTAAATGACTTGCAAAAATCCAAATACATCGCATCCACTGCTCTACCTTGATCAATGTGTTTTTTCACATCCTCAAAACATTCAATAAGACTTATAGGGCATGACCTGCTCCTCACAAAGACACGCTGACTGCCTCTAATCAAACTATGGTTTTCCTAGTAATTATAAATCGTGTCTCTCAAATCCTCTCCAGTACTTTGCCCATCACTGGCGTAAGAGTGATTGGACTCTAATTCCCAGGATTATCCCTACTTCCTTTCCTGAATAAGGGAATAACATTTGACAACCTTTTATCATCTGCCACAAATCCAGTGGACAGTGAGGATCCTAGGTTACATCCCATCTGACCAAGAAGATTTACCTATCCTTGCTTTTCTCATAAATTTCAGCACATCCTCCTGTCCTAGCATATCAGCCTGTTTCACGCTGTACCCAAAAACATGAAGGTCCCTCTCAGTACTGAATACTGAAGCAAGGCATTCATTAAGCACCTCCCCTACCTCCTCTGACTCCTGGTGCAAGTTCCCTCCACTATCCTGAAGAACCCTACCCTCACTCAGGCCATCATCTTGTTACTCACATAAGTGTAGAACGTCTTAAGATTTACCTTAATCCTACTCACCAAGTCTTTTTCATGCCTGCTTCTTTCTCTCCTGAGATTATTCTTCATTTCCTTCTTGACTACCTTGTAACCCTCTAGAGCCCTGTCTGATTCTTACCTACTTGACCTTAAGCCATCTTCCTCCTTCGTGTTGAGATATTCTACATCCATTAATACAATGAAGGTATGGGGCTGTAAATGGATAGGAGGTGCACATCCTGTCGCTTCCAGCATGGACTGCAAGTTTCCCCACGCTGGGCAGTCATCTAACTTACTGAATGTTACTGAACAATGCACTGGGGCAGTGTACAAAGCTTTACATGCTGGGTGGGTAACTGCTCCTGGGTTACAGATCAATGCACTGGGGTGGCGTACACAGCTCTACATGCTGGGAGGGAAAATGCTCCTGGTTTACAGATCAATGCCCTGGGGTGGTGTACAGAGATCTACAGGCTGGGAGGGTAACTGCTGTTGGTTTTCACAGCAATTCACTGCTGTTCACTGCATTGGAGAGGTAGTTCATGGACTGGTGAAGTCTGCATAGATTGTTGGGTTGTACTGAGCAGTGCACTAGCCTGGTATGAACACTGAAACAAGATGCATAGACATATCATCTGGGTTATGGTGTCTGATTCTGTGACGTGGATTTCAGCTGATTTATCAGCACATTTACTTTATTTTTGTTATTGGACCTTCGAAAGTACTACTCATCCAGTTAATCCCATTTGTCTGAGAAGAGCCACGTTTACTGAACTTGCCGATCAAGTAATCATCTGATTATAACATGAATATCCGTCCTTCTGTACCTTAACCTTGCTGTTGGTGCTCATATCCTTGGAATCCCGGGGAAATCATTATGAAGCTCAGAAACAAGATGTAAAATGTATGGGTCGTGCTCTCCTGTACGTCCCGGCTGTGGGTCCCATTTGTCTCCCTAGTCTATCGAGAGCTGGCACTGTGAAGCTCAGAAACAAGGAAATGGTGTGTATCAGGCTGTTCACTTCCAGGTGTGTCCCATGTGGTGCTCCATAGACAGGGAGGTGTGACCTGGGCTGTTGTTCACTTCCCAGTGTGCCCCATGTGGAATTCCATGGAAAGGTGTGTGTGTGTGTGTGTGTGTGTGTGTGTGTCTGTGTGTGTGTGTGTGTGTGTGTGTGTGTGTGTGTGTGTGTGTGTATGCTGGGCTGTTGCTCATTTCCCAGTGTGTCCCATGAGGTGCTCCATGGACAGGGTTGTGTGTGTGTTTGGCTGTTGTTCACTTCCCACGGTGTCCCATGTGGTGATCCATGGACAGGGGTGTGTGTGCTGGGCTGTTGTTCACTTCCCACTGTGTCCCATGTGTTGATCGATGGACAGGTGTGCGTGTGTGCTGGGCTGTTGTTCACTTCCCACTGTGTCCCATGTGGTGCTCCATGTTGGACAGGGATTCCAGCTGCTTTAGACTCGTCTTTGAACCTTGGTCTTTGCGTGTCCACTGAACACCTGTGCCTGTCCCTCTCAGATGATTGTGTGGCCAGTAACACGAGAAAACCTCTTGCGTACTATTGGAAAAGAGCAGGCATCTAACTTGTAGCTGAGGGGCTTCTGACTGACTCCTGTTACTGAAAAGTTAGTGGAGTGGCTGGGGATGGTTTGCTGGAGGTTGTGCTGTGATCTGCCTCAGGCATTCAGGGAGACCTGAGGATTTGGTGACCCAAGTCTAGATGGAGCGTAGGGACTGTAGTGACAACCTCTGTGTCTGTAACATGAACAACATATGGAGCAGAGGCTGCACAGAGAGGAGGATCTGAAACCACAAAGTGTTTTTGGGAAAAGGGATCTGCTTTATCCACACTGGGTTTTCCAGGAACAGCTTTACAAGTTACATTCAACCCAGGAGCAGAATGTGAGGGGACCCTGATTGAACAAGGAGCTGGTCACAGAGCGGTGTCACTTCCTCAAATACGACCTGCAGCTTTACACCAGGGAGGACGGTGCTGCCAGTGACTGTTCGGGTCACTGTTTCATTCAGCTTATATGATCAGGAACTTTCCAGGCAGGAGTGGGTGACAGCTTCATCATCTCCCAGTATGCCGACGTCAATGTCACCATTTGGAGTCGGAGGATATATATGGTGGTTGGGAGCAATGGGGTCCATGGGAACATCAGGGAGATGGAGCAACACTTGCCGTGTCTGATTGGGGTCAGAATGAACCCTCCAGTACACACTGCATCACTAAATCCTGTAGTATCTTTCCGTTTCAGTAACATACTACACACCATTCTTCCAAAAGAAAATGACATCTTAAATCCCATTTGCGAAACGTTTATCCATTGATTTCACTTGTCCATATCCAATTACAGACTCTATACCTTCTCTTGATAATTAGTTTCCTGTTTATCTTAGTTTAATCGGCAAATTTAGTTACAGTACATTTGTTTCGCTCCTCCTGATCATTGATAGAGATTGTAAAGAGCTGTGGACCCTGCACTGGTCACTGTGTGACTCCACTGGTGACGTTCTATAAAACTGACTAAGGCTGATATATCCAGAGTGCCTGCTTCCTATTTGAAATCAGTCCTCCCCCAATTTATGTGTAACACATTTGAGAGCTGAATAAGAACTAGGACCATTAGTTCGGCAATCCAGCTCATCAGGCCTGTTCCGAAATTAAATACAATCATAGCTGATGTCATTGCAGCCTCAGCTCCACATTCCTGTCCGCTCTCCATATTCCTTCATTTACTCAATATCCCAGCACCGACTACACTCTGGGGCAGTGAATTACACAGATTCCCAACCTTTTCAGAGAAGTAGGTTCTCCTCACCCCTGTTGTAATTCTCCCCCACCTCATCCTAAAACCTAAATGGTTTTAGGATCGTTCGAGATTGTCCCACACGAGGAAATACCAACTTCACATCTACATTGTCAATCATCTTTAACATCGTCCAGACCTCTGACATCTCCTCTCATTTTTCTAAACTCCAGGCAGTGTTGGCCTGAACTGCTCAATCTCTCTTCAAAGGAGAAACTCCTCATCTCTGGAGTCAATCTAGTAAACCACTTCTGAACTGTCTCCATGGCAAATACATCCCTCCTACAGCCAGGACACCAAGACTGCACACAGTACTCAGTTGCGATCTCACATCTCCCTCCCTTCATTATCCATTGTTTTAGAAATAAATGCCAAAGTGGCACTTGCGTTTCTCATTATCTGCTGTACCTACATCTGAGTATTCTGTAGTATACTCGGGCATATACTGTAGTATACTGTAGGACGCGGGCAGCCAGATCCCTCTGCACCTAATCATTCAGAAGTCTCTTTCCATTTGGATAATAATTTGTCTTTCTGTAACACTGATCCAAATGGAACCACTCATACTTTTGTTGTAAAGTTTCTTCTGTTAAATGTTGCCCCAACCTATCCATATACATTTTCTAAGTACTTGCATCTTCATTGCAATTTTTCACCTGAGTTAGTGCCATCTGTCAATTGGGTTATAACATGTTCTATCCTCTCAACTACGTAAGACTATAGATTGTAAATAGGTGGGGCCTGGGGACCAAGACATATGGTTTCCTAAAAGTTGAATTTTGACCAACAGAAAATGACCCATTTTTTTTCCATCTCACTGCATTTTCTTGCTTCACCAAGCCTGTATCCGAGTTGAAAATTTACTTTTATTCATAAGCGATCTTATTCTGCAGATTTATCATTTGTGCACAGTCTTCTGGAAGTCCAAATATTTCATCTCTAGGATCCCCATTATCCAGATTGCTTATCACATCTCGATAAAGCTCAAGCAAATAATTGAAACACTATTCATCTTTGTAAAATTATGTCGATTCTGACGGATTGTGGTTTGACCTTTCAAATTTCTTGTCATTAATTCCTGAATAATCGACTTTAATAATATTTCTTAAATTTCAACAGTTTTCTTACTATTCTATATTCCATCGTGAAGGTATAAATTCTAAATTCTTACCTCCCTATAATCTCTTTGTTCTCTCCAATCCTATATAATTGGCACATGACAAGAAATGACCTGCTTTGATTGCTCTGTAAGAGGTCTGAGACACTGAATGGCCTCATTCTCTTCCTTATGCACAGCCTTGGACTGATGTCTTTCTGGTGTTCCACATCACCATCTCATGGTTTGCCTGTCCTCCTCCTGTTGATGCGTAAGAGTCGTGAGGGCTTATGCGATCTTCCTGTTGCTGTGTAATAGTTTGAGGGGCTGAAATAACCTTCTCAGATTCCTCCATCACAGGCTGGAGTTACTGAACGGTCTTTTCTGCATCCCTGATATAGGTCTGAGGGAATGATTGGCCTTCTTCTGTTCCCATCCACGAGACACGTGACGTAAACTTCTTCCTCCTTTCCCATAAGAAATCTTATAGTTTCCATCCTTCTCCAATTCCCGTGCAACAGGCTCGATGGGACTGAATATCCTCCTGGTATACCAGTGTAACAATCTCCAGTCCCTGTGTGACCTCTTCCACTTCCTATGTTACAGACTTGATGAGGCTCAATAGACTGATCCTATTGCTGCATCACAGGGTACTGGTGCTGCATGGCCTACCCTGGGCCCAGTGTTATCGACTCAAGGAGTTGATTGGCCTCCTCCCGTAACTGTATAACAGGCTGCATGGGGCTGAATAGCCTCTTCCTGTACTGGTGTAACAGGGTCAATGTCCATCGAGACACTACCTCCTAGTAAATGATAGAAGGCGCTGAACGAGAGAGTGCCCGTACTCTGAAGCACTCTCATCTCCATATCTGACTTACAGAGACGAACCATTAATCTAGTCTTTTTTCTGTATAATGTCCTGAAGCTGAACGTAACAAAAGAGGTCCCTCCCGGATACCTCATATTCCTGGTACAGCTGCTTAAAATCCATCATGACCTCCACGTCAAAACATTCTCCCGAACAGGAAACTCATCTGGACTACCAGAGCCTAAAGCCAGAATCCATCAATCCTGGCTTGAGTCCTACCAATCCTACAATGGGAGTGAAAGCTGAAGTTTTTGTTTTGTAAATTGCCCTCAGCTTGCCACATTGTTCTCCATGCTTTCACTGTGTTAAGGACAGTCAGTTTCTGCAATTCTCCATAACAGTCCTCATCTTGTCCATAAACAACAGATTAATGAGGGGACAATTTGTCTAGAAGACCTCGATGTCCAGCCAAATGGACCATGTGTCCTGACAAGCCTAGTCAGCCACATCGGATAGCAAGGAACTAAGTCGGTATTTCTTAAAGTATGGAAAATCGACACGCCACCATTCACCGTGGAAGCTGCAATTTGTCCAGCTTAATAGGAGGCCATCTGAGACGCAAGATGAAAGATCAAAGCCAACTGTTAAGCGTCCGTAGCGCCTGCCTGGACAGCGTCAAAGGGCGCATTGGCATGGGGTTTCATAAACAAGGAAGGACATTCATTTTAACCAGAGCTAACCCAAACAGGATATTGGAAGATTCTGTCTTATCTTCTCTAGCAACTGCATGAAGTTAACTTTATATAATTCATCAAAGGCTTGGATGATAAAAATACCTGAACCTCCTTGTGACAATCTGGAAGGGAATCAGATTCCACCCCAAGGTCTAATAAGACCCCCAAGAGGGAAGGCCTCCGATTTCATAAAATTGATTTTATACTCTAAGAAAGATCCAAATAAATTAATCTTTCGTATTAAACAGGACACAGATATCATTGGGTTAATTAGAAAGAGAGGAACGCCATCTGCTTAAAGGGTGGTCTTATGCCTTCCTGCTCTTACCTCCTTGCCAGTGATACTGGCGTCCCTCCAGATTCCAAAGGCACAATCATTAGTGTGAATGGTAACAGTGAAAGAGGGAAACTTTGATCGCTGCCACTGTCAATACTAAAATTGTCAGACCTTATACCATTAGTGAAATCTGCTGCTTTCGGGTCACTATACAACACTGCCACCCACCTGGCCAAGACCCCTCCAAGACCAAACCATTCAAGGACATAAAAGGTGCACATCCACTCCATCCGGTTAAGTGCTTTCTCTGCATCCAGGGAGACTATCGAGCCTGGAATCGAACCTTGCTGGCACACTGGAACCATATTTAGCACTCTTCTAATATTATCAGAGGACCTACGGTCCCTAATAAAAATGGTCCTCTTTCACAATGGACCTTCAAAGCCAGCATTTTAGACAAAATTTTAAAGTCCACATTTAAAAATGAAATATGCACATGTAAAGTGCAATCCTCTGGGACTTTCCCTCACTTGAGAATAAGATGAATATTTCCTTCTCTCAGAGAGGATGGGAGGCAGTCCTGACTGTACGAATAATTGTACATATACAACATTGGCCCAGCCAGCATGTCTATGAACTCCTTCTAAATCTCATTCTGAACGTCCATCTGGGCCGGGGGCTTTACTACTCTGGAGCTGCCTCAATGCCTCCTGTATCGCTCTGATTATCAGAGGGGCATTCTAAAATGACGCCTGCTCTGAACTTATACTTGGGAGGTCCAAGGTCTTAATGAAGGGCTCCACCGTCACCAATCAGTCCTCCAAGCCCGCTGACTGAAACAACCTAGAGTAGAACTTCCTGAATGCTGCATTGATCTTTTTGGGATCACAGGTGATAATAGCAGCAATCTTCTTTCTGGCCAAGTACACCTAATATCTACCTGGTTACCACCATGCTCAAATATCTTCTGTTTTGCAAAGGAAATCCCTCTCTTTGCTGTCTGGCCGAGTGCAGCATTCGGAGCAGACCGGAGGGCTGTAATCTGCTGCAATTAAGTTACAGGCAGTCTGATGAAATATGGTGTCTCAGCTCTCTTCAGCCGAGCCTCAAGCACACGCTGCTGCTCTCCCTTCTGTCGCTTCTGAGTCGATGACGCACTTCTCTGTCCAATATTTAACTAACTCAGCATTGAATAAATGTAAACAAATAGACATCTCAAATGTTTGGGAAAGAGAACTTCCACTTGAAATGCCTGTTCAAAATTTCTGCTCATCCCTCTTATAGTCAGATAGCATGCAAATGTCTAAGTGCTGACCAGACTTCCCATTATGATCGAGTCTAATTTGACAGCATTTTGCTCATATTCCTCTAAACCTTCTTATTCAGATACCCATCAATATGCCAGACTCTACCATTTCCTCAGCAGATAATTCCATATGGATACCTCCCTCTGTAAGAAAACATTGCGTCTAAGTTCCCTCTAAAATATTTCCTCTCGAACCTTAAAACAGGCCTCCACTCTGAAAAGCAATCCTCTACCACCTCTGTCTCCTCTCTTCAATCTAATTTTGTACTCAATTGGCTTGGATGCGCTGGTTCCCATGTGATCTAATCTTACTAACTTACCTAATATGCAGAATCTTGTCGAACAACTTGTTCCAGTCTGTATGGAAAATACCTACAACACTGGCTTCAATAATCTGCTCTGTCACCTCTTTAACAAACGAAGTCAAATTAGTGCAACACGATTTCTCATGCAATTGGCTATCCCTCAGAATCCCCTCCAACAACTTACCAACAACTGATGTCAGGCTCACTGGTCAAGAGTTCCTTGAATTGTTGGGTAACTGTTTTCTTTTCTTTTCTACTGCCACTCCTCCATTGGTCACAACAAATTATCGGTGTAACCAGGCTGACGATATGGTCAATGATCTAGGTTTCATACTGTGTCAGAATCATCCTCGGAAGAGGTCAGGTTGATTTCCTTCCTTTGTTAATATAACAAATTCATGACAAAAACAAAGTTCCTCAAACTATGATGGAAAAGTGAATGGCAAACAGAATAGAAATTACAAAAATGTACATTGACATTTCCATTCCTAAAAATACTGAGGAGCACAAACATACACAGACACACACACATATACATACACAGACAAGCACACGCAGACACACTGAAATACATACACAGACATGCACATAAGCACGGATACACACACAGACACACGCACATACAAGTATACGCACAAACACAGACAAATACATGTATCATACACTGTAAAACATGAGAGCAGAAAAAAGGCAATTTAGCCCATCCAGTCTACTGAGCGATTGATCATGGCTGTCATGTTTTTCAAGCCCATTCTTCTGCCTTTTCACAACAAGCTCTGGTCCCATCTTTAAGCATAACTTATCTCGTTATATCCTAAATTCGCTAATGTACCTATGTGTATGTACATATGCCTGTGTGTGTCTCTCTTTGTGTGTCCGTGTGTGTCTGTGGGCATGTGTTGTCTCTCTGTGTGTGTGTGCGTGTGCATGTGGCTGTGTGACTCTGTGTGCGTGTCTTTGTGTGTGTGTGTCTGTGCGCATATGTGTGTCTCCGTGCATGTGCCTGAGTGTGTGTCTGTGTCTCTGTGTGTATGTGTGTGCGTGTGTGCGTGTGGGTAATATACGTGTGTATGTGTTTGCCTAATACCAGGAGACAGCATTATTGAGGATGGTTGTTTTTCAGACTGGAGGCCTGCTGCTATGGACTAGGTCAGCTTAGTCAAAACATTCTTAAGTAGGCAGCGGAGACCATAACTTTGCAATTTCTTTCAGTAAGTGCACAGTGACAATTACCCAGAGTAACCTAGCTATGTTGACCATCAGGTTTTGAAAATGGACAAAAAATAATTTACAAAATTACACAATGAAACCCGAAGAACAGAATAAAGAACCCCTACCGAAGTCATTCTATTCAAACTAAACATAATTAGCTGTTCTGAATGTACACAACAGTCCCAATAAGCAAACCCCCCTTAAAAACTGTAAAAAAAAACGGAACATATGCTTACTGGTTGAAGTTAGTAGGGCAGAAGGAGGGTGAAAGAGAGAGAGAGAGAGAGAGAGAGAGAGAGAGAGAGCCTGACCACACAGCTGAACTCCAAAATGGTTCTGGACTGAACAGCTCACTGAGAGAGCTGACCACTCCCCTTTCATTATACATTTAATCACAGCGCCGTTTAATCTCTGGACCAAACCAGTCACCTTGGAGGCGGGAGCTAATTACGACCCCTCTGAAAAAAAAAGTCAAGGTCACAATATCTTTGAGAAAAGGGACCAGCTTTGTGACACTGTGCACAGCGGTGTTCCACAGGGTCTTGTGCTCAATCCATTTTTGTTTGTCATTTATACAAATGATTCAGATGAGAATTATGGAAGGCGTGGTTAGAAAGATCGTGGATGAAACCAAGATTGGCTATATAGTGGACAGTGAAGATGACACAGTGACAAACCGTTTCCACATTAGAGAAGGACAGCAGACATTTGTGCACATGAAACTGTTCCATTCTGAGGGTTTCAGCCCAATGACTGTGTGTGTGTGTGTGTGTGTGTGTGTGTGTGTGTGTGTGTGTGTGTGTGTGTGTGTGTGTGTGTGTGTGTGTGTGTGTGTGTGTGTGTGTATGTATCAAAATTTAGATTGGCTTGTGCTGTGAACTACTGCCCTCTCTCTCTCTCCCTCCCAAACTGAATCCCTGATGGTTTGCACACTTTAGCACCACGATTACAGTGGCGTGGGAGGTGGTAGATGGGAGGTGGGGGTTGGAAGATGGGAGGTGGGGGTTGGGAGATGGGGGTGAGGGGTTGGGGTTGAGAGTGCAACAGAGATTGACAACAACAGAAAGCCCAGCAGCTCTGGAAGCATCTTTGCACAGAAATGAAAGTTGACGTTTTGGATCGAGTGACCCTTACTGAGAACTCGAGTCAGGGGACATTACATCATTTTAAACACCACAGAGACTGCCACACTCGCCACACACAGATACACACACGAATGCACACACAAAGAGGCACTCACTATTCATTGACACTAACACAGACATGGGAAGTGTCAGTATTTCTCTCGCTCCATGGTAATCTTGTCAATATTTCAATCGTTCTGTCTGGTGTGTGTCAGTATTTCTGTGTGGAGTGTGATTGTAGGACAATTTTAATCTTTGCAGATATGAAAACTGGAAGAATTGTAAAGTTTGTTGAGGATGGCGTGGAACTCCAACAGGAAAGTTATATTTTGGTGTCGAGTTCAGGTGTGTGGCAGATGCAGATCAAAGCAGAACAGTGTGAGGTGATGCTCTTTGGTAGGAAGGACATTGAAAGGTAACATTAAACAGGCTGCACTGTTATAAAGGAGGTGCAAAAGCAAAGGGTGCTGGATGTATGAGCACAGATTATCAAAGACATCAGGACAAGGGGGGGTAGCGGTAAATCTCACAAATTAGTGTCAGTATCTGAGCTGTTTACAGGAGGAATGAGTCTCCATGCTCGCTTCCTGGGAGTTGGTGGAGATGGTGTGTTGTGAGCCCACCGAGACCGTGGGGATTCCATTTGTACAAGCTCAACACAACAGGGAGATGGCATCAGGGCCACGGCTTCTAAGTCGTGCCAGAGGAAACGGAGCTGTCAGTGGGTTTAAAGTGAGAATTTCCCTTCACTGAACATTGCTCCTTACTCGGTCGGTGGGACGTGGATGTTTCAGAATTTCCACACGATGCATCCCAATCCTCTCCGGCTCATACCATGGTCCTTTCCGCATGGCCGGGGGTGGGGGGGTTGAGGGACTGGATATCGGGCACTCCATCACCCTGCTTGGCCTTTTGTGTCCTATTCCAGACTGTTTCTCCTGGAATGGGAGAAGGGGGGAGTGAGGGAGGGATGGTAGCAGTGGGTGGCGGTGTTGTTATTGCTGGTGTGGGGGGGGGGAGAAATGGTGAGGTATCTGGAGGGAGTCAGTCCATAGTGTTGTATCTATGCAGTGTTATTAGTGTCGGGGAGGGGGGAATAATGAAGGGAGAGAGAGGGGATGAGAGAGAGAGAGAGAGAGAGAGGCGGGGGAAGGTGCTGCATGCAGCAATGAGAGTGGTGAAGCATGAGCCTTTTTCTGGTTCACTGCTGCAACAGATATGCAGTGAGTGTGAGGGAGCAGAGAGAATAGACTGATCCCTACCCTGACAGAATGGGGAACGTTATTGATGCTTGTCCTGTATTTCTGGACACTTATCAGACCTCAGATACTGCACTGAGCTGGGTGGGAAGCTCAGACCATGCTCGGTGGGTCTGGTGGTGTGGGGCCCTCTGGGAAGAGTAAGCTCCCCCCCCCACCCCCCGTGCTAGCCCATCCACCATGTCCTCTTTGACCCTTGTCTGCCATGCTCGGGATAAACTGTGCAGGGCAGCTCCAAACTGATAAAGCTCAACAGTGTGCCCATTGGCCTTTTAAATTTGGAACCAATGTCTGGTATCATGGAATATTCAGGGACATCTGGGCGATGGTGAGTACCTCCAGCAATAATGGGTGGGATAATCGGGCTGGCATTGAATGAGAGGGACACCGTGGGGTAGGGAGGGTAGTTAATGAGGTGAGTTCGATAAGATAGCACCAGTAAACTAACTTCGCCTCATACAGACAATCCCTCTGTCACACTCAATGAAAATGGCACTGAGACAAATTACTATTAGATTTAGCCTAACGAGATCGAGACTGTGCTGGCCCTGCTCCCACTTATACAGCTGCAGAACAAATACTCATCCAAACTCTTCACCATCCTAACTAACACCAATATCATTCATGGAAACAGTGACCTATATTGCAAGATGTTTTCGGAATGTTTTCAATTCACACTTTTTAAACTTACTATCAGATACTTCTCTGAAATTCTCTCTCAATCTCCCCTTTCTTTTACCAAGCTCCTCCCATTTGGCGGCATTTCCGATGATTCATGGCCGCTTTCTGGCAGTGAGTTTCACGCCCACAGCACACCGTTGTCATGGCACAATGGAGATATGGAGCTGGAAATGGATGGGAGCTGGATATCCTGTCACTTCCAACGTGGGCTGCAAGTTTCCCCACGTAGAGCAATGATCTAACACACTGTTACTCAGCAATGCAGTGGTTGGTATGGACAGGTGTACATGCTGGGAAGGTAACTGTTCTAGATTAACAGATAACTTCATTGCTATCACTGCAGAGCTCCCCATGCATGTTTATGAAACAATGCACTTGTGTGCTCTGCAGGTTTATATATCAATGTACTTTTGGATGGATAAGAAGTGGACTGGTGAGCTCTGAACATTGTTCAATCCTGGACCTATTGCTAAGCAATAAACTGGTCTGTTTTACGCTTAATGATGAACATATATCTCATTTGGGCTTCTACGTGTGTGGACATGATCTGTGAGGTGGATAGAGTATCCAATATAATTCCTGATATAACTATCACTCCTCCAGCTCGGCCCATTCCGCTATTTAACCCCATATTTCAGCAACATGTTGTCCATTAAGTAATTACCCAAGTAAAACGTGAATATCTATCGATCTTGTATTGGAAATGGAGATCGTGGCTTGGACCAAACATTTTTATTTAAATATTTTAAAGCTAAATCTGAGGTGCTGTGTTTCAGATACAATTCACTTGTTCACGATATTCAAATTAAGCAAAACACAATTTATTCAAACACTGTTTGGCTGCAAGTACCACAAGGAATAGACAGTATCTACACTGTCTATGGCACTGTAGGAGCCTCTCAAAAATGCCTAACTCCACGTAAGCAGTTAAATTATGGTATGATAAATATCAAATTAAACATAAATAAATCAAACGAAAGTATGCAGCAGGCCTGGTGATCAGACACCAACGGTCTCGGGACCCCAGCAATTTGTAACTTGCCAAAACACAGTAGAATCATCAAGCTTGGGAAGTGAAAGCATCATCTCTTTCCCTCACCTCTATTTTTACAACTGGAGATGTGCCATTAACCCAATAGTCAGCGATGTCAACATCCCACCCACACCAAGTATTATTGTGTTATATCAGGGTTATCGTGAAAGGAGTTAACTGCAGCTGTTTGTTCAGTGACTGTGATTAATATCAGTCTTCCTGGATCTAACTGGATCACTAGAGGCTTTACCTCGTCCATAATTAGAGGATTCTTTCAATTTGTTATGCCATAGTATTTGGGGCAGTATAATCCTCAACACGATTGGGATCAGCAGCTGCAAAGAGAGGGAGAGATCAGAATCTGAAAACATTAGAATGTTCCAACAATGGATCAGAGTCTGAGAACATTAAACTGGAATGTCCCAACAATGGACAGGAGTTTATCCGATGGTCTTTACTGGCTTTCCCAGGATTGGGCATGGTTGCGGTTGCGAATCCGAGCCGTACTGATGATTATTCAAGCTGGGTACTATCCCATCCTCGCTATTATTGGTGTGCCTGGTAAGCCTATCTCTGTCAATTATATCAACGATGGTGAAGGTTATTGATATTCCAGTTAATTATATTTAACAAATATATGAACTTGCAGTCACAAATTCCACTTTCTTTGCATGCATATCCAAACTCCTTACTCACAAACATCAAAGAAGTGACAAGACTGTTCGGAACCTTGAATCTCCTTTTTGCCCTGAACTATTTTATGTCTCTCTGTCCTCAAATCTGCCCACACCCCAGTCTCCAGCTATGCCTCAGTGCCGTTGTTGAATTACCTATCATCTACTAATGACAGATTTTACGGCTCCAGTTCTCTTTTGACCACTCTTGCAGCAACAAGTATTTTGACCACAAGCTTCTTCTTGTTTCTACAGTTACTTCACAACAGCGACTCTGTATCAGAGTAGTCGTGTCACTGACCATGTAATTCAGAGGCATAGGTTATGACTCTAAAAACATTGTTTGAAACCCTCCCACAGCCGATCTCTACACTTAAATTCGAATGACAAAAGTTGGAAAGAAACCTAATTTCCCTCGTGGCAACCATAAACCATCACGATTTTTTTCCTTATTTTAATGATGATCTTTGTTAAAGATACCAAAAAGTTTTGCCCTGTTTGGACTAAGTGTGATTTCAGACCCACAACAATGTAGTTGGTTCCATATTGCCTTCACAAATGTCCGCGTGGTCAAGGGCAGTTACTGATGGCCAACAAATGCTGCCCTTGCCAGTGATGCTGGCATCCCGGGAAACAACAACATTAATGGTGATATTACCAAGGAAATGTGGATGCTGGAGATGTGAAATAACATTCTCCAGCATCTGAAAAAGTGTTGGAGATTCTCAGCAGGTATGGCAGTCTGTCGGACTGGAGAAAAACAGATAACATTTAGAGTTCATTGACCATATCAAAACTAAATGCAACTAATTAAGAATATTATTTATATCAGAGTCGGTTGGAAGGATGAATGGGAGGTTTGTGTTGAATGGGTGGAGGAATGTCCGGCAAGAGGGAGAGAGAAAGCGAGAGAGAGAGAGAGAGAGAGAGAGAGAGACAGAGAGAGAGAGAGAGAGAGAGAGAGATGGAGAGGAAGAGAAAGGAAAAGCAAACAAAAGGATTGCTGATGATGGACTGGAAGGAAAATAGGATAGGAGGTTATTCGAACATTTCCCCTTTTCCCCATATTCATGACTATCACATCCATTTCAGGATGTCCCTGCTTGAATTGAGTAATGTTCCCCGTGTCTCTCTGAGTGTGGTGATCAACTCCATCGGCAATACTAGTGCTGAGATACCGAGAAACACAATATTATATTGTCAACTGCTTCTTTGGAAAGTGGAACTGTTACTGTGGGACTGTTGCAGAGATGCAACAGCTTTCTCAGCTGGGAAGAGAAACTGAGGAGTCAGAGGCATTTTCAACACTGAATGGTTGCACCATGCATGTGGGGAACTGACTTGCTGCTGTCGTTGGAAAGTCAGTGGAGTTTCTGTGGATGGTGTTCTCAGGTTTGTATTGTCAGTTGCTGCGTTCATTCAGGGAGACCCGAGGTCCTTTTGACCCCACTCCAGACACTGCATTTTCAGTGTATCTGTGTCCACGATAAACAAATGGAGCTGAGACTACAGAGAAGGGAAGCTGTGTAAACAGGGTGGGGCTGGGAGTTGCACATTCCTCCCTGGGATTTCGAGGAACATTTGTCTAAGCTGGATCCATTCCAAGTGTAAAGTGACAAACCCGTTAGTTTCAAAAATGAGGTGGTCACTGAACTGTGTCCTCTCCTACAGTATAACCTGTAGCCTCACATCAGGGACAGGACTGTACTGACTCTTACCATGAAGTGAACTGGATTGATTCTGGAACTTTCCAGTCAGGAGTGGGTAATTCATCCACCATCTCTGAAGTGCAGCCCTCTGATGTATTCACGACCTGAAATAAGCCATCTGCCTGCTGAGAGGAATTCATTGGTTCCATCTCCACAGGGGAAGGTACAGAAAATAACTTCCAGAAATATTAGGGAACGGAGGATTGGTGAAAATAAGAAACTGCAGGAAATTAGAATTAATGAAGAGTATGTTTTTTGAAAATCTAATTGAATCGAAGTTTCATGAGTTACTGACTCTGCTGAACTGCATCCCAGTGTATTGAGGAGGTGCCGATAGAGCTACTGAAATAATTACTGATTATTTTTCAAAGCTGGTTAGATTCCGGAAAGTATCCTGCAGACTGGAAAGCAGCTATTGTAAACTGAAATACTTAAAACAGGATGGGGAGGGCAAACAGAAAACTAAATTGGTTGTTGTCAGCTTGAGAAAAATATTGTAACCTTTTATAAGGAATGTGACAACTAACACTTGGAGAATAGTGATCTGATTTGGTAGAGTTGGCCTAGATTAAGGAAAGGGAAATAATCTTTGATAAACCTGCTGGAATTTGTAGACATTGTCCGCTGTCACATCGACAATTGAGAAACAATGTGAATGGAGTATCTAAATTTTCAGCAGACGTTTGACATAGTTGAATACAGTTGAGTAGGGAATGTTAAATTCCTTGGGTATGTAGGTGTGAAATATATACCATATGGATTAAAAATTGGATATTGGAGATAATGAAGGGAGTAGTATTTTCCTCTGGACTGGAGGTTTGTTGGGTATCAGGTGGATCAGTGTTTTGACAATAGCTGTTCACAAGGTATAAAAATGATTCAGATATAAACAAACATCTTCATTCACATTTATGTTTGTTTTTCAATGGTGAGAGATCGGGATGTGCTGTTGTTGAAAAGGATCTGGATGACCGTGGTCATAAGTCACCAACGTTGCAGGAAATAAGTGATATGTGGCTCTTCATGAAAAATGATTGAAACACCAGAGTTGGTATATCTTTCCCAATGGTAGTGTTTTGTTGAGAGAGTATTTGGTGCATTGTGTACAGACTTGGTCTGTTTTAGAAATAATGATCACTTTGTCACAGAGAGAGTGCAAAGGAGTTTCACCAGACTAAACCCTGGCATGATGGTACCATGAGGAGAGAGTGCAGGATCCATGTGTTTAATTTGTAGCGCTGTGAGAGAATAAGAAGTTGAAACTTGATGGTCACGGACGGACAGTCATTACATCTCAAACAGCTGAATAGGGTCAAAATTCCACACTATTCAGTGGATGATTGATTCCCAAAAGTTTATATGCCTCTGCAGAGCCCACATTTCGATTGACAGAAAGGTACAGGCTCTGAATGAACTCTGGACACTTGAATGCACAGTTACTGTGTGACACTGTATTGAACGTCACTTTGTACACAATCCTGTCAGTAGTCACAATACCTTCATTCTGAAAGAGTTAACGATTCTACAGATGGAGTTCAAATTTGAAAATTGTGGAGTTCAAATTGGAGAAGTGAATTTGAATGCAGAATACAGGGTTATAGGTAGGATACTTGGCAGTGTGGAGGAATAGAGTGATCTTTGGTTCCATATCGTTACGTCCTTCACAGTTGTGACCTAAATTGACTGGGTTGTTAAGAAGGCAAATAGTGTGTTAGCCTTCATGAACAGGGGTATTGTTTTTAAGAGCCACGAGGTTATGCTGCAGCTCTATATTTTCTCTGACAGCACTTTCTGTACACGCACCATTTTCTGCATGAAAATGTAACTGCTAAGGTCCACTCTAAGCTCTATAGGTTCGACCACACTTGACATATTTTCTCCAGTTCAGGTCACCCAATTAGAGGAAGGATATGGAAAATTTAGAAAGGGTGCAGAGGAAATTTACCAGTATGTTGCCTGGACTGGAGGGCAGGTCTTATGGAGAAAGGTTGACAGAGATAGGGCTTTTATCATTGGCGAGAAGAAGGATGAGAGGTGACTTGATAGATATATCAAGCCAGAGACTTTTTTTTCCCAAGGCAGAAATGGCTGTCACAAAGGGGCATCATTTGGAGCTAAGTTTCAAGGAGATCTCAGAGATCGGTTCCTTACACAGAGAGGGGTGGGTGTGTGAAATGCACTGCCTGCGGTGGTATTTAGTCAGGTATATTAGGGACATGTAAGTGACTCTTACATGGGCACATGGGAGGATAGTACAATGTAGTGTATATAGGCTAGTCTGATCTGAGAGGAGGATAAAAGGTAGATGCAACATCGAGGGCAAAGGAGCCTGTACTGTGCTGTAAGGTTTTATGTTCTATCTTCTACGAAAGTATTTAGCGAGTGGGGTAGATGTATTTTGACCTGTCAGAGAGGTGAGGTCTATGAGGAATCGGACATTAAAGAGGATTTGTGACCTAGAGCCATGATCTTACTGAAGGGCAGGGTTGGGATTTGAACTATGTGCTCCTGTTTCTGATGTATTTCCATTCTGTTATTGGAAGGTTCGTGGGTCTTATTTTCCTCGAAGGTCTGTTATTGAATATTGCAGTCAGGGAGACCAGAGGATTCTGTGAGCCATCTCTAGGTGAGGTCAGGAGGCTGTATTCGCAGTGAATCTGGGTCTACAACATGAACAACAATTGGGGCACACGTTGCAGAGAGGGGAAGCTCTGTAAAGAGAGATGAGGGGAGTCTTTCATATCCAGGCTGACTTTTCCAATTGTATTTTCCAAATCACCCAAACTGTATGGGGCAGTCTTCATGGACTGAATGATCTTACTTGTTCCTGTGTACTAGGTTATAGCAGTAAATGGACATCAACTGTTCCTGTCTAGCAGTTTTGAGGAGCTGAATGGAATGCAGAGACATGGGACTGAGGAGCAGGAGTGGGTCATTAGACACTTTGAGGCTTCTCCACCAGACACTAAGATTGTAGCTGATCATGTTGTGGTCATAGCTCCACCTTCCTGTCTGTATCCCATTATTACGTCTTTACTAACCCAGCTTTGTATAAATGTACACAATGAGGAATGCCAAACTTCTGGGGAAGAGAATTCCCACTTGAAAGATCCTTTTAGAATTTTCCCCATCTCTCTGATAGAATCAGAGAGTCATACAGCATGGAAAGAGATCCTTTATTCCAGCTTACCCATGCCAACCAGTTATCCCAAACTTATCTAGTCCCATTTGCCATCATTTTCTCCATATCCCTCTGAACCATTCCAATTTATGTACCTATCCATATGCATTTTAAACGTGTAATTGGACCCGCTGTCAATATTTTCTCTGACAGCACTTTCTGTACACGCACCATTTTCTGCATGAAAATGTAACTGCTAAGGTCCACTCTAAGTCTTTTCCCAAATCTTCAACCTATGCTATGTAGTTCTACACTCCTTACCCTGGGAAAAATACATTGGCAATTCAGATTATTCATGCCCCTCAGGGTTTGAAAAATCAATTCCATGTCACCATTCACCCTCCGCCACTTCAGGGGAAGAGGCCTCAACTTGTTCATCCACTCCATGAAGCTCAAACCCTCCAGTACTGGAAAATCTTTGTAAACATTTTCTGCGTCCTCTCAACATCATCCCATCAGGAGAGCCAAACAAATTGTGCTCAGTATTCTTAAAGTAGCCTCACCAGTGTCCTGTCCAGGGCTAACGCATTAACTCCTGTACTCAATGTTCGGACTGATTAAGGCAAGCATATCAAACATGTTCTTCACCACCCTGTCTATCTGCGACTCCACTTTCAAGGAACTGTGAACCTGTACCCGTAGGTCTCTTTGTTTGGCAACATTCTCCAGTGCACAACATGACTGAATGTACTGAAAATGCAAAACCTCACAAGTATCTAAACTAAACTCTATCTGACAGTCCTTGGGATTTTGATGGGGTCAAGGGTGCCGCTGTACTCTGAGTTAATCTTAATCTGCTGCACCACTTTGTTGATGTTATCTGGAAACTTACTAATCACGCCTCTGATATTCACATCCTAGTCATTTACATCCATGGTGGAAAGCAGTGAGCTCAGCACTGATTCTATCAGCACACCGTTGGCCTCAGTCTGGAAAACAATTCGTTATCTTCAAGACACATTTTCGTATCCAATTGGTTAACTTTCCCTGGATGCCATGTGACCTAACCTGTTTACGATGAGGAACCATATTAAACACCTTGCTGAAGCCAGTGTAAACAAATTAAACCACAGTGCCTTCTTCAATCTTCTGTGTCACGTTCTCAAAATACTCAGTCACATTAATGAGACATGATCTCCATCGCATAAAGCCATGTTGACGACTCCAAACCAGTCCTTGTCTTTCTAAATGCATGTAAATCCTATCCCTCAGACACCCCTCCAACAACCTACACTACACTGATGTTAGGATCACTGAGTCGATAATTAATTGTGTTTTTGGATCACTGTTCCCTTTTCTAGTCCCAATCCTCCACTGGTCAATAAACAATTCAATTATAATTATGTTGGTGATATGGCCAATGATATAGTTCTCAGAGAGTGTAAGGGTCAGTGTAAGGAACAAGTCAATCAGATTTCTTTAATCTGCTCCAACAACACGTTTGCGACTAAAACAAAGTTACTCAAACTATGATGGAAAGAAGAATGATGAGTGAATATTGCAAATACGTACATTGGTATTTCCCTTTTAAAAATATTGAGGCACAAACACACATCCACACGCGTTTGATAACAAACTGGAAATGAAAATCTCTGCGATGTTAACTTGAAAGAACTTTGTCCAAATATTACTGGAACTCATGATAAAAGGAAAACTGAGAGTTTGGCCCAAATGTTATCCTACTTGCAGAGTCAGAGAGTCCTACAGCATGAAGACAGGCCCTTTGATCCATACTGGTCCCTGCTGACATAAATGTCCATCCACGCTAAACCTATTTCTCTGCATTTGGCCCATATGCTTCTGAACCTTTCCTATCCATGCATTTGTCCAAATGCCTTTTAAGTGTTGTTAATGTAAATACCTGAACTACTTCCACTGATAGCTCATTCCATATACGTACTACCTACTGTGTAAAGTTTGCATGTCTTGGTCTCTTTTATTTTTTCCCCCACTAAACGTAAACTGATGCACTCCATTCCTCGATTCCAAAACTCTGGGAAAAAGAAAGATTGAATTCATTCAGTATATGCCTCTCATGATCTAGTACAGTTTTTTTTAAGAACCCACCACACCCCTCCCACCCTTTCAATCTCCTTTACTCTAAAGAAAAATGTCCTTCCTTGTCCAACCTCTCTCTGTAACTCAGGCTGTTGAGTCATATGAACATCCTTGTAAATTTCGTCTGCAATCTTTCCAGTTTAATAAAATCCTTCCAACAGCAAAGTGACCAAACCTGAACACAACACTGCAGGTGTGGCCTCGTCCTGAAACTTGCAACATAACTTCCCAACTTCTATACTCAATGTCCTGACTGATGAAGGCCAGTGTGCCAAAAGACTTCTTCACTTCCCTGTCTCCCTGTGACTTTACTTTCAGAGAACCGTGCACCTATACTCCAAGGTCCCTCTGTTCCACTACACCATTTAACGTCACGCCATTCACAGTGAAATTCCTGCCTTGATTTGATTTTCCAAAATGTAAAACTCACATTTATCTATATTAAACACGTTTCCCTATTTCTCATCCCACTTCCCCAGCTAATCAAAGTCCTGCTGCAATTTCTGAAAACTTCCCTCACAGCCATCAGCAAATTATGCTAGGCTTACTGGTCTATATTTCCCAGGTATTTCTTTCCTTCCCTTCTTGAATAAGGGCACAGCATTCGCTACCCTCCAGTCTTCTGGGACCTCATCTGTAGCTAATGGATGATGCCAAAATATCAGCAAGGGTCCTGTAGTGTCTTCTCTAGCCTCCTGCTGTGTTCTTTGATACATCTGGTCAGAACCAAGATTTTTATTCAACTTCCTCCATTCTAATACATCCAACCCCTCCTCTGCTGTGATATGGACTGTCGACAAGATATCACCACTAACTTCCCTAAGCTCCCATACCAAGTCTTCAAGTATTTCTTCACGTTAAACACAGAGGAGAAATATTCATTGAGAACCTTGAGGATTTCCTGTGGTTCCGCATATACATATCCAGTTTGGTCCTTGAGGGGTCGTATTCTCACTGCGGTTATTTTCTTTTCTTAAATATACTTAAACAATCTGTTTGGATTCATCCTGATCTTCTCAGCCAAGGCTATCTCGTGCCCTCTTTTCGCCCTCCTGAGATCCTTCTTCAGTAAACTCACCTATCCCCTTTATATCTCCAGGGATTCCTTTGTTCCCATCTGCCTGGACCTGAGCCACACCTCTTCAATATCTCATGTCTTCCAGGTCTCTATCCTCATGCCAACCTTGGCCTTCACCCCCATAGGAGCATATAAACCTTGACCTCCAGCCATCTCACTTTTCAAGGCTTCCCAGTTGATGGAGGCCCTTTCGCCTGCAATCAAATTGCTCTAAACAAGCCCTGCAAGTTACTGTCTAATTCCATCAACATTGACCTTGCCCAAAGTTAGAACTTGCACTGTGTACAGGTTTGTCTCTCTCCATAACTATTTAAAGATTAATAGAACTCTGGTCACTGGTCTCAAAGTGGCCCCTCACTGTCACCTCCATCACCTGTCCCGCTCTATTTCGCAAGAGTCGGTCGAGTTTGCCAATTCCCGAACAGGACCTTCTCCATACTGCATGAGGAAAGTTTTCTCAACTCACTTAATGCATTCACCCCATCTAAGTCCTTAGTTCTGTGTCAGTCCCAGTCTATATTCATAAAATTAAAATCTCCTACTATGAGAATTCTATTGCCCCTGCAAGTGTCCCAATCTCTCTACATATTTTTGTTCCTCTAACTCCCATTGACTATTGGGGGTCTATAGTACAACCCCAATAATGTCATCATCCCCTTCTTATTTCTTAGCTCCACACACAAAGCCACACTGAATGATCGTCCAGGTATTTTACCTCTGTACACTGCTGTGATACTCGCCTTAATCAAAAATGCAACTCACCCTCCCCTCCTTCCACCACCACTATCCCGCCTAAAGCAGCTGTACCATGGTGCATATGCTGTCAGTCCTATCTCTCCCTTAGGCATGTTTCTGTAATGGCCATAACATCCCAGTCCCACGTACTTATCCATGCTCTGAGTTCATCAGCCTTACCAGGCAGCTGTCCTGCTTTGTAACAGATGCAATTTAATCTAACATGCATTCCTTGCTCTCTGTCATGTTCCAGCCTGACCTGTCTCTTTTCACTTTACTGTTTCTAATTACTGCATCTCCTTCCAGCCTCACACTTGTCACCCTGCTGTTGATGGTCCCGTACCACCCCCAAACCCAGCCAATCTAGTTTAAATCCTTCCTTGTAGCACTAGCAATCCTCCCTGCAAGGATATTGCCCCATCCCTCCAGTTCAGGTATAACCAGTCCCCCTTGAACAGGCCACCTCTGCCCCACAAAACTTCATAATAATCTAAAGATCTATATCCCTACCCTGCCCAAATTCTTTAGCCACGCATTCATCTGCCATAATGACCTGTTCTTACCCTCACTAATACATAGCACTGGACGTAAACCGAAGATTACCACTGATCCTGGCTTTTATCCTTTTTCCTAGCTCTCTGAAATCACTCTGCAGGACCTCTTCACTACTTCTAACTCTGTTATTTTGTACCAACATGCGCAATGACTTCTGGCTGCTCCCCCACCCCGGTGAGAATGTTCTTCAGCCGCTCTGAGACATCCTGGACCCTGGGACGTAGGGGGCAACTCACCATGCTGGATTCCCATTTGCTGTCACAGAATTCCTGTCTGTTCCCCTCACTATCGAGTCTGAATAATTACTTCTGAAGTTATTCTGCTCGCACAACTTTCTGATAATGGGATTTCTTCCTGAAACAGTTGGATTTAGCTAAACCCCCTTTGATTCAAGCAGGTGGGGAGGTTCCAATGAATCCTCATCGGGAATCCTCCATGAGTGAGTAAACCGACTGGGGTTTTTGTTTTAGCTCCCACATATTGCTGTGATGAGGGACAGGGAAAGACAAAGGGAGGAACAGACTGTTCCTTCTCAGGTAGGTTACATTTTTCCATCCTAAGTTGAATCAATAATGTTATCAGGACTCAGACTGGACTATGTGTGCTCTCCTTGAACGTTGTCTGAACATTATGGCTCCATCACATTCCCTGCTCCATGCAGGTGCATCATTGCTACTGTCGTACACAGAATTATTTCATTAACAAATAATTACCCTCTTTCGGATGTGAAGATGTGTTTATATGTACCTGCATAACATAAAAATAAAATGCTTAATGTATTTACAATATCTTCATTAAAATGAATGTCTTATCTTAAACCAATACAGAATTTTCTGGAAAAGCTCAGGAGGTCTATTAGCATGTCTGAAGAGAAATTAGAGTTAACATTTCTGGTCCAGCGACCTTGTCTCAGAAACTAGCTTATTCTCAAATTACATACCCAATTCTTTTCTCCCACACAAGAGGAAATATCCATCAGGTATTCACCAGCTACTCTCTGCCCATGATCGTATATGGTCAATAAGAACATCTCTCATTCTCAGTCCTGAACTGTTAATCCTTCATGACATAATGCGTTCATCACTAGGCCAAGTAAAGAGAAACATCTTTGAAAAATTTGAAAACCGTTTAGCTTTTTTTTCAGTTTTGGGCTCATAACTTCAAACAATGCATGAGATGTGGCCTCAGCAATGCTCTGTACTGATGCAGGAAAACATCGCTAAGATCAACCCCGACCCCCTTGCATGAAACAGCATCGTTCCGTTTCCATTCCAAATCCGTTGCTGCATCTTCACAGTAACTTGATGTGCTTCATGTGGTAATACACACAAATCCCTCTGTACCACCAAATTCTGCATTTTCTCTCCATTTAAATTATTTGCAGCTGTTTTGCCATTTTCCCAAAACACAAAATTCCAGTCACCCACATCGTACTGATATTTATTTTGTTGCAAGTTTACTCACTGCCCTCCCTTATCTGTATCCTATTGCGGACGCTCTGCCACCACTTGACATCTTATTGAATGTTTATCCTGGTGTATGAGCAAACTGAGCTCCAATATATTCCGCCTCTTCATTCAAGGCATTAAACGAGAATGTATACTGTTGATAAACTCACACTGATCCTCGAAGAATTCTACTAGTTACATCTTTCCAACCTGAAAACAAGTAATTATCTCAAATCTGTATTTCAGGTTAGCTAACCAGGGCTCCCCTGTTCCTGTGTAACTGCCCAGAAAGGTTGTATGGCCTTCTGCTGTGCGATGTAATTTAGTCAATGAGTTGAATGACTATATTCAATTCCTGTGTAACTCCGTAGAGGGATAGAATTGCCTCCGCCTGACTCATTTTAACGATTCTGACTGGCTGAAAGGGTCTTCCTCTCTGTCTCTCTCTGTAAAAGGCTCGAGATGTGAACTGGGAGGTCCACACGTGGGATAGGAGCAGCAGTGGGCCATTCGGTCCCTCCAGCCTGCTGCACAATTTAGAAGCATCATGGCTGGTCTGACTGTTGCTTACCACCGCCTTCCTGTCTGTTCCCACTAAATATTGCCTCTTCTGTCCATCAAAGATCACTTCAGGTCAGCCTTGAATATCTTCAATGACTCAGTATTCACTTTTCCCTGGGGATGACAGAGCCATAGATCGCACAGTCTGAATGAGAACGAAACAACGTTATCTCAAATGTTAATGGGAGACCCCTTAATTTGAAAGCGTGTTAACCTCACAGCAAGTTACCTTCTCTTTTCACAAATAAGTGCAAAACAAATGGGAGGAGTCATAGACCCTCATTCAGCCCCTCAAACATATCCTGCAGTCCCATTGACTAGTCAGTAAAATATTTATCAATGTCAGCCTCCATTGCACCACTGGGAAAATATTCCTGTCATCTTAAGACCATACAGCATAGGAAATGGAAATATGGCCATTTCAACCATCAACTCTACTTTGCTGTTCGGTGCTGCCTGACATGTTTCTCAACACTATTCTCCCGCCTTCTCACTGTAACTCTGGATTCATGTTTTAATCGAAAATTTCTATCTCTGTATTAAAGACACGTCTTGGGGGGTGTGTGTGGTGTGTGTGTGTGTGTGTGTGTGTGTGTGTGTGTGTGTGTGTGTGTGTGTGTGTGTGTGTGTGTGTGTGTGTGTGTGTGTGTGTGTGTGTGTACATCTGCTAATAGTGGGAGACAGAATGGTGGTGGAAGGTGGTGTGTGTGCGTTTCTGTGAATATCTGTTTAATTCTGTTTAATTATCGGCAAAATATCATGGGCTGAAGGGCCTGCTCTGTGTTGTATTGTTCTATGGTCTATATAATGGCAGGAGGCACAGAATAGTAATCTGTTGATACATCACATGAAGGAAATTGGTGACATTGAAATGACGCCATCATCATTAATTTTGGAAAGCCCATCTGCTTGTCTCATGTCATTGCGAGAAGGCAACGGGTCATTCTTCCCTGGTCAGATCTCTATGTGACTGCAAACCCTCAGCAATGTGTTTTACTATTTACTGTCTGTGGACCATCTGAACCAGCCACTCAGTACAAGATCGGCAAAACATGTTGGCCAGAGCAGGAGTTGCACACATCTCATGAGGGAAGAATGAAAGGAAAGGTGGATCCCTTCCTCTGACTCTTTCCTCTATGCCTTCAGCTCATTCTCATTCAGGTAGATGACCATTCCCCATATTAAGTGCATTCTTACTTCGTCTCTCCCCGAGAATGATGTTCATCTCCGTCTGCATCTCTGGTGCTGCCTTTATTGATGCTGACATACAGATGTAAGGAATTTCTTAAACTCCACATCATTTGTGGTGCATTGAGAAGGAATGTGTTTTTTTTAATGACACAGGAAAGAAACGGAGATGTGTAAGTGTGGAAAAATAGTTAATGTGATCAACCTTGAGAGTGTTGTTGAGGCAGTCTTTGGGATACTGTGGACTGATTTTTTTCTCCTTTATAAGGAATGATCACCTTGCCACAGAGAGAGTGCAATGGAGTTTCACCACACTAATCCCTGGGATGGTAGTACCGTGAGGAGTGAGGGGAGATTCATCTCTAGTTCTGTGAGAGAATGAGAGGTGTTTGCATTGAAACTGGACGGGGAAGGGCCAGTCACTCACGATGTACTAAACAGACACTGATAGGGTGAAAAATTCAATTTTTGTTTTACTCAGCTAATCCAGCCTGCGAATAAACTCTCCCCGCGTTAATACATTACAGTTGGAATGCGATCCTGCACTGAACGTCACATTAGCCATAATCCCGACAGCAGCCACAATACCTTCATTCGAAAACAGTTAACTATTCCCACCAGTTTCTGACGTCCATGGAGAACATGGACATGTCTTCTCGGAGATGAAGTATGCCTCCTTGAGAATAGACATAAACTTTTTCACTTCCTTCCTCAATCCCACAAACCACGTTAAAATATCATGTGCACCACAGGCAAAGGAGCCACGAGGAACATCGTGAAGCCGTCTCTGAGTGCAGCCTCTGCTCCACTGGTTTGTCATATTGGAGCATCAATGACACCCTTCTATTCCTGGATAAGTGTTTCAAGGCGTTGGACAGTCTCCACCTGGTCCCATAGAATAGGTTCAAGCGTTTGACTGAGCTCTTCCTGTTCTTGTTTAACAGCTTAATGTGCTGACCAGGCCCCTCCTTTAATGTAAAACAAGCAAAAGGATTGAATGGGCTGTCCCTCTTCTTGTTCAGTAGTTTCGATGTGATGAACGGATTCTAGATATCCGTGTGCAACAAGCTTGAGGTGCTGAATGAGCTCCTCTTTTAACTGTGGAAATGTGCAGTATCTGGCCACCAACCACAAACATCGTCTGTTGTGCTTTGAAAGACCCCAACCAGAGGGCAGTTACACCTGATCCCCATTAAGGTCAAATAATTAGGTGGTCCCAATGACATCGTCAGTCAAATACTGCCTTGATATCAAGGCCACTCACTCTTCCCTGAGCCCCTGTGTTTGCCTCTTGTTTCAATCAATAGTGATGGTGTATGCATAGGGAGTGATTTCCTCTCACAGTGGGACATCAATGTCAGGAATTATCTGTGCTGGAGAGTTAGGGGAGCTGCATCACTGAACGTAATTAAACAGGAGGTAGATAAGGTTTTTGACCTGTCAGAGAGCTGAGGGACGTGAATAATGGGGCATTAAAGAGGAGGTAATGGGACTCGGCAAGATGGCGGGTGATTCTCTTGAACTGCTGTGGACAGCTCTGCCTAACAGCAAAGGCAAAGTGGTATTTTTTGCAATCCCTGGCCAATTTATGTGGAGGAATTATTAGATTAAAACCTTACAGAACACATACGTTATAATATTTGGGAGTCAGAAGGATACCAAAGGGAAAAGGAGCAAGCAAACAGCATATGCACCCTCTTCTGAACCTTCCACCCCCCCCCCCCCCCCACCACGCCACCCCCGGGACCTAACAGACACACATGAATTGGCTGCGTAGATGGAGAGAGTTACCTTGAAAGTTAGGGCTGTGGTTGAATAAATCCTTGGGGAGATTCGTGCTCAGGTCCAACCGATCACATCCATGCTGCAGAATCATGAGCTGGAGATCCAGGGCCTCGGGGAGAGGCTGGAGGAGGTGAAGAGTCGATCTAAGGCCTCAAAAGCTGCGATGGAGTCCTCATCCAATCGGTTCCAGGTGCCGGAGAAAGAAGTGTGTACCTTGCGAGACCATATCGATGACCTGGAAAATCGAGGTCGGAAGATAAATCTCCGAATTGCTAGGCCCCCTGAAGATGAGGAAGGTGAGCAGCCAATCAGTTTCATTGAAAGCTGGGTGTCAAAGATTTTGTGCCTTCACGTCGAGTCCAGCAGGCTTCAGATTGAAAGGGCTTATTGGGTTACAGTGCACAGGTCAGGGCCCGTGCAGCGACCCCGCTCGGTCCTAGTGCACTTCTATTCATATAATAACAAGCAATAAGTCATAGACGTTTCCAGATCCGTGGGAAAACATCCGCAGGTGCTGCTGTACAAGGGTTCAAAAATCATGTATTTTCCAGGATTTCTCTGCAGCTGTTCTTCGAAAGAGGAAATCTTTCGATGAAGTTAAAAAGAGGCTTAGGAACCTGAGCATCCAATCCTCCATGAGATACCCCGCAGTGCTTCGTTTCAGCCACGAGGACTCCGTTTATACATTTGACTCAGTGAATAAAGCTAAAAACTTTGTGAACACTTTAAAATGGACGGATTGGCCTGAAAACTACGGTTAATGTTTGTTCTCTTTTCTATCTTTCCCCATGTTTTTTCTTCCTTTTTTTAAATTCCTTTCTTTATCCCGAATAATTTCCTTTTTGGAAAGGGGGCAAAATACTTTGGAATAAGTTGTTACTTTATTTTAATAACTAGATTTTCTAATGGGAAATCTTGTGGATGTTCTTTGTTGTCTCTCCCCCTTTTTTGTTTGTTCTGCTTCTCTTTTAGTCACAAGTAGGGGTGAATTGAATCCAGGGATGAGTGGAGTACTCATCCTGACTTTGTTTTTTTTTTTCTGTTGATTTAAGGATCATCTAGCTTTTTTTTTGGCCTAAGTCTGGGGCACAGTCTGGGTTTGAAAAAGTTGTGAAGGAGAGGATGGATGGGCTGAGTGCCCCCTATGGGCAGGGAGACGAGTCTTCCATTCAACGTTTTATAGTTGGTTTTCTTTGTAGTTTGTTTGGTAGGAATAGTTGTTCATAGTTATGATAGAGTAGTTTTTTGTATATATAGATTTTCGACTCTATGAGTCTTTATTTACTTATGCTCTGTGCTTTATAAGCAGGCTTCTCCCTCTGAGGGGCTCAAGATTGTCTGAAAGGGGATATGGCTAAGTGTCTTATTAAATGGTGCACCTGGAACATTAAGGGAAGTCATTCGCCTGTTGAAAGGAGAAAAAAAGTTCTTTCGAGACTTAAGAGGGAAAGGGTTGATATCGCTTTGTTGCAGGAACCCCACCTTGATGTTGGGGAACACCTGAAAGTACAACATGGGGGTTATGACCGGAAATTCTTCTCATCCATACTAATAAATGTAGGGGAGTGGCCGGACTTATCCAGAAAACTCTTCCATTCACATTATTAGAGCCAGTGAAAGATGAGCAGGGACGGTTTGTGATACTTAAAGCCTTGATACATGGGAATGAATATGACATTTTACACGTCTACTGCCCTCCAGTGCATCCCCTCAAATTTTTTATTCGTGCTTTCTCTAATTTGAATGCTTTTGGAACACGGCACATTATTATGAGGGGAATTTAATTGTCTTTTGGATCGACAGTGAACAGGATGCTTTGTGGTTCCCCAACTATTTCTTCGGAAGACAAGCAGGTTGTTGACTTATGCGAGAAGTTGGGGCTGGTGGATATTTGGAAATGTCTTCACCCTACCGGCAGGGACTTCAACTTTTTCGCAAACCCGCATTAATGTCACATGAGGATTGACCTCTTTCTGGCTCCCTCGGCTCTTCTGGATTCGATTATGGGTTGTAAAATTGGGAATATAGCTACCTCTCATCACGCGGCAGTATATTTGGAGATAAAGGCCCAGGGTGAAGGGCTAAGTTTGCAGCACCAGCATTTGGGCCCTTTTCTCCTTAAGGATTCCAAATTTGAGCAATGCTTTTTGAAGGAGTTTCAGGAATTCTTGACTGTCCACTCAGGCATGGCTAGTAGTCCGTCCATACTATGGGAGACTGCTAAGGCCTTTGCTAGGGGATTAGGTATTTCCTATTTGGCTAGCCAGAAATGACAGAAGGCGGAACAGCAGCGTCTACTTGAGATGCAGTTGAAAGCTGCGGAGTTGGCACATTTTGCATGGCCTTTGGTCACTAACCTACAGCAGATCACCGCCCTTCGGGCTGCCTTAAATTCAATACCGGCACAAAAAGGAAAGAAAGAACTTGCTTTTCCTAGACAAAGGCTGTTCGAATATGGGGAAAGGCCATGGAAGGATTTAACATATCTGACTCGGAAAAAGCGTGCTCCCCAATCCATTACTACAATCAGAGACAGCGCCGGCGTCCTCACATCCGATGCTAAAAAGATTAATGGGGATTTTCAGAGCTTTTACTTTGAATTGTATAAGTCTGAAGGTTGCGAGGACAGGTTGGGTAAAATGGAGACCTTTTTTAAGAACCTTGCCCTCCCAGGGGTAACCTTGGAACAGGCCGCTCTCATTCATGGCCACTTGACAGTTCAGGAAATGTAGGAGGCAGCAAGGCAACTTCAGAGTGTGAAAGCGCTTGGCCCTGATGGTCTTCCAGGTGAGTTTTATTAGGAGTTTATAGGGATTCTGTCAGGGCCGATGTTAGATATGTCCGATCACCCCTATATGCATGAATGCCCATCACCATTTTTGAGAGAAGCTAATATTTCCTTAATTCTTAAGAAGGCGAAGGTTCCTGAGGATTGTGCCTCATACAGGCCCATCTCCCTATTAAATTCAGATTGCGAGATTTTGTCCATGATCCTGGCGCTGAGATTGGAAATAGTGTTGCCTCATGTTGTTAAAAAGGACCAAACAGGCTTTATAAAGGGTCGTAGGTCCTCTCATAATATTAGAAGGTTGATGAATGTGAGCCAAGTTCGTCACCAACGATCGATTGGATCGTTGGTGATTTCCCTAGGTGGAGAGAAAGCATTCGATTGGGTGGAATGGATGTTTTTTTTATGTCTTAGAACGGTTTGGGTTGGGTGAAGTCTTCGCAAGGTGGGTGGAGGTTTTATATCACCAATGGGGTGATGTCTGGTAATTTTACGATTGGTCGGGGTAGTTGTCAAGGCTGCCCCCTCTCACCATTATTGTTTACGGTGGTGGTAGTGCGCTGGCAGAGGCAATTCGTCAGAATATCCACATAACCGCTCCGGAAGTGGGATCGATGGCACGCAAGATTACACTATAGCCGGATGATGTCTTTCTGTTTTTATCAAATCCGATGACCTCAGTACCTCATTCGATACAATGTATCCATTCATTTGCATCAATTTCAGGATAGAAGATTAACTTTGCAAAATCGGAGGAAAAGCCTTGGGGAACCTTAAGGATGTGCCAGAAGTTGAAGGTGGCCCTAAGTTCCTTTTTAAGTGGTCATGGGCAGAGTTCTGGTACCTAGGCATTTTTATTACTCACAAGTTTGATCTGTTGTTCCGGAATAACTTGGTTCACTTGCTCGAAAATATCAGGCGAGATCTTCAGAGACTTGAGCCTTTTCCAATTTCATGGCCAAGCCGAATATCTCTCATTAAGATGAATGTTCTTCCTCGTTTGCTTTATACCATGTGTATGCTCCCTATATTGTTTCACAGGTCAATGCTGTGAAAACTTATGGGGTGGTTTGGTTACTTTGTCTGCTATCATGGGCGGCCCCTCATCAAACTTACTAACTTGCAGTTGCCATATGGAGGGGGAGGAGTTGATTTCCCAGACATCAGAAGGGAATAAGAATTTCCCTGTTGTCCTGCGTGTGCGAATGGATAGGTAACGATCCAAACTCAATATGGCTGGATATTGAGGCCTCCCAAGCAAAGTTCCCTCTTATTAATCTGTTCATCATGGATAAGATGAGGACAGTTATGGGCCACTTCTGGAACCCCATTGTCATTATTACAGTCAGGGCTTGGAGGGCAATGCATCAGAGTGATCTATGACTTCGCCATTTACACCTATACTTGGCATGCCAGGGTTCCAACCAGGGATGATGGACTCAGGGTTCAAATTATTGGCAGTGAGAGGAGTTTCTAGTTTGGGAGACTTGTTTGAGGGGGAGGTTATGATGTCTTTTGAGCAACTGAGCTGCAAATACTGGTTGCCCAGCAGAGACTTTTCCATTTTCTTCAGGTTAGGGATTTTATCCAGAAGAAGACTACCTTCTCACTAAGCCCTATAAGCCCAATACAAAGAGGTTGTTGCTACATTCCACAAGCACCGTTTTGGTTCGTGCCCTCTATCATCTTCTGAGTGGCAGGGCCTGCCAGTATATTAACCGGTTATGTGAGGTCTGGGAGGAAGAGCTAGGAGTGCAGGTCGCTTCTGAAACATGGGAGAACATATGGGGAATAGTCAAAAGATCTCAATATGTAACAGGACATGCGCTGCACAGTTAAAAGTTCCGCACAGAGCTCATCTGGCACCAGAACATCTGACAAAGTTTTTAAAAAAGGGCATCTTCAGTTCCCCCAAATGTAAAATAAGTGTAAGTACTCTTACCATTGCTTCTGGGCATTCCAAAGGCTTTGTGTTTACTTGAGCGCTGTGGCGGGACAGATAGGGAGGGCATTGAGGACGGAAGTCAAACTAGACCAGATATCTCTCCTCTTAGGTCTACCGAATTTACCATCTTTAGACGGGCAGGAGAAAAAAAACTATTTAATATTCTCGCATACTGTGCACGGAATAAAATACCAATGAGTTGGGTGGCTGAGAACCAACCGGGCTTGCTGGGATGGCAGAAATAAAGTATGGGGGACATTCGCTTGGACTTTTTTTACAAACATGGTGCAGCACAGAACAAACCATTTTTATAATGCATGGCAGCACCACTAGAGTTATTTGGAAACGGATTTGCCAGTTGAGTAAACTATGGTGTTTGTTTAACCAGAATGGTTAGATTTGTTAAACCCTGGGCCCTGGAGGAGGGTCTCCTGAGTTAATATGGCCATATATACAATGCTCCTGCTCTGCTGTTTGGGAGCTTTGCGCCAAGCATAACTGTTTCGTATTTTGTGATTTTTTTTCTTTTCCTTTGGTGCTGCTTTGCAGTGTTAGAGTTTGTTTTATATTAGAGGATAGGTTAATAGTTAGGAGACAATTGTTGCATTGTAATTTGTGGGGTTTTTTTTCTTTTTATTACACTGATAATTGTTATTGACTGTATTTTACAATAAGTTTATATGTTTGTAAAGTTAGAAAATTGCTAATCAATATATTTACCAAATTAAAGGAAAGATCTTGCTGGAGTTTTGCTGAAAGATATTTGAATTTTGGAGAGACTAAAATATGTTACTTGCCAGTGATGTTAGGAGCAGGAAGGTAGTACAGAAAAAATCAACCTGGCTGAAGATCTGTTTGGGGAGACAGCACATCTGATATGTGGATCAATGGGATTCCGAGGTCAGTAGGTCTTACACAAGGACGACAGGATGGACCTGAACTGGCATCAATCTCCGACATGTGGATCATTGGAATTCCCGAGTCGGTAGGATATACACAAGAAAGATGGATGGACATGAACTGGCAGCAATGTCCGACATGTGGATCATTGAGTTTCCCGGTCGGTAGGATCTACACAAGATTCTAGATTAGAGAGGTGCTGGAAAAGCACAGCAGTTCAGGCAGCATCCGACGAGCAGGAAAATCTACGTTTCAGGCAAAATCCCATTATCAGGAATAGAGGCAGAGTCCCTGCGGGGTGGAGAGATAAATGAGATGAGGGTGCGGTTAGGGAGAAAGAATCAGACAGTACAATAGTTGAATGGGGGTGGGGATGGAGGTGATAGGTCAGGGAGGAGGGTGGGGGAAGGTGGAAAAGCGTACAATCGGTGAATGGGGATTGGGATGGAAGTGATAGGTCAAAGAGGAGGGTGGGGAAAGGTAGAAAAGAGTACAATGGGTGAATAGGGTGGGGATGAAGGTCAAAGAGGAAGGTGGAGTGGATAGGTGGAAATAAATATAGGCAGATAGGGCAAGTCATGGGGACAGTGCTGAGCTGGAAGTTTGGAACTGGGGTGAGGTGGGGGAAAGGGAAATGAGGAAACTGTTGAAGTCCACACTGATGCCCTGGGATTGAAGTGTTCCGAGGTGGAAGATGAGGCATTCTTCTTACAGGCATCGGGTGGTGAGGGAGTGGCGGTGAAGGAGGCCGAGGACGTCCATGTCTTCGGCTGAGTGGGAGGGGGAGTTGAAATGTTTGGCCACAGGGCGGTGTGGTTGATTGATGCAGGTGTCCCAAAAATGTTCCCTGAAGCGCTCTGCGAGGAGGGGTCCAGTCCCCCCAAAGAAGAGGAGACCGCATCAGGAGCAATGGATACAATAAATTATATTGGTGGATGTGCAGGTAAAACTGTGATGGATGTGGAAGGTTCCTTTGGGGCCTTGGATGGAGGTGAGGGAGGAGGTGTGGGCACAGGATTTGCAATTCCTGCGGTGGCAGAGGAAGGTGCCAGGGTTGTTGGGGGGTGTGGACATGGTCTTTGCGGAAGACGGAAAGGGGTGGGCAGGGAAATGTATCCCTGGTGGTGAGGTCCGTTTTTAGGTGGTGGAAATGTCGTCGAATGATTCGGTTTATGCGAAGTTTATTAGGGTGGAAGGTGAGCACCACGAGGGTTCTGTCCTTTTTACAGTTGGAGGAGTGGGGTCTCAGGGCGGAGGTGTGGGATGTGGACGAGATGCGTTGGAGGGCATCTTTAACCAAGTGGGAAGGGAAATTGCGGTCTCGAAAGAAGGAGGCCATTTGGTGTGTCCTGTGGTGGAACTAGTCCTGCTGGGAGCAGATGCGGCAGAGGCGGAGGAACTGGGAATACAGGATGGCATTTTTGCAGAAGGTAGGGTGGTAAGAGGTGTAATCCAGGTAGCTGTGGGAGTGGGATTGTTTGTACCACTCTAATCTAGAATCTGTTTTCCAGCATCTGCAGTCCTTGTATTAACCTAGGATCTCCACAAGAAGAATGGGATGGGCCTGAACTGACAGCAATTTCCTGGCAGACAGATTTGCTATTGTAACTCAGGAGGGATTAAATTAGTGTGGTTAGGAGTGGGGGTGGGGAGGGGGGAAGGGAGATAAGACCAGAGCAGAAGTTCGACAATAAGTGACTGAGGAGGAATTGGAGACTAAAACCAGTGCAGCTAAGACCAGCAACACAGACGCAGAGGGCAGTACACACAATACGACTTGCAACCTGAAGTGTGATTAGTTTCATATGAGGAATCTAGCATGTCAGAACTTGGAGCTTGGGTGAGTACATATAATGACAATGTTCATATTACAGAGATTTCTTGAGCGAGGGGCAAGAGAGCAATAAATCCAGTGGGTCCAGAAATAGTTGTTGAATGTGCAGTGAGTGGCTGGAGACAGTTGTTTAAAGTTTCTTCATGACCAACAAATGAAGCACAAGTTGCAGAGAGGAGACACTCTATAAATAGACCAGAGGCGTCTTTTTTTTTCAACCCACGCCAAACTGTGTGTGACAATTGAGAGGGACAGAAGAAGATCCTGTATTAATGTGGATCAGGTATTTCCAGCAAGTGGCCTCCATCTACTCCTGTGCAGGAGCTGTGAGGGGCAGAATGGAATATAGGAAACCGGACTGAGGAGCAGGTGTGGGCCATTAGGCACTTTGTCTTGGCTCTGCCTCGCACTAAGATCGTAGCTGATCTGATTGTGGTCTCAGCAGTACTTCTTCTGTACGTGCACTATTTTCCTACATTCACTTCTCTCTCAAATATTTAACAGACACAACTTTGAATAAATGTAAGTATCCAGGTGCCGCAAACTTCTCGGGAAAGGAATTCCCACCTGAACAGTCCTTTTAGAATTTGTAATTCGTGCTCCAATCGATGTTGCAGGGTCAGTGTTTCCTTTTACAGTCACACTGCTCCACTGTTTTACAACAGATTTCAAAGTTTAGTGATATGGCTAATGTTAGCCTGGCTCATTTTCTACAAAAATGTGACACACACACACACACACACACACACACACACACACACACACACACACACACACACACACACACACACACACACACACACACACACACACACACATCATAAGACAAAACAGAAATATGAAAGCTTTCCAGAGTTTCATAATAGTTGAACTCATAACAAGTGAATAGATGATAGACTGTCTCAAATATTATTCTGTCCCTTGAAGTTATTAGATTAGATTCCCTACAGTGTGGAAACAGGCCCTTCGGCCCAATAAGTCCACACCGATGCTCCAAAGATGAACCCACCCAGTGCCATTTCCCTCTGGCTAGTGCACCGAAACCGATGGGCAATTTAGCATGGCTAATTCACCTGACCTGCACATTTTTGGACCTGTGAGAGGAAACCGCAGCACCCAAAGGAAACCCACGCATACATGGGGAGAGTATTCAAACTCCACACAGACAGTCGCCTAAGGCTTGAATCAAACCTGGGACCCTGGTGCTGTGGGGCAGTAGTGCTAACCACTGAGCCGCTGTGTCACCCATTCTGCTCAGAGAAGTTACTTATGATGTGACTTCTCCTCAGAATAGTTGGAGTTAGCTGAATGCCCTTTGCTTCAGAGGGTAGGGAGATTCCAATGAATCTCTCATCAGAGATTCTCCACGACTCAGCAGGTAGAGGTAAGTCAGACATTTACTGTTGTCAGGTGTAAAAAAAGAAGACAGAGGGATCAATCAGCTGCTGCTTCTCAGGCAGGGAACATTGTTCTCCCTCTCTGTGTTGAAACAAGCAATCATGTAAACTGAACACCAAACTGGACCGCTTGCGCTCGTTATGAACATTCTCTGGAATGGATCATCATGGACAATATGCAAGAGCATCATTGCTGTTGTTATACACAGTGCCTTTCTTTTGCAAAAGAGAAAATTCTTGCTTTATAATTTGTTGATATGTTGGTATGCATTTGCTTAATTTTGAAAAATCGTTTGATGTTTTCATAATATCTGTGCTAAAATCAATACATTTTATTCTTAAAATTTATTCCATAGTTTTTGTCTCACTGAGCAGTGAAAATATGTATCCAGCTGATTGTTCTCAGAATCGTGTATTCTTCAAAAAGATTTCTCATCTAAGACCAAAACTGATAATGTTTCAGAACAAAAGGCCTTTATTCCAGGAAAGTGTGAAAAAATCATTGTTGATAAACTTCTGAAGCTTTTCTTTAAGGTTAAGGGATCAAAACTGCACATAATGTGCCAGATGTGGTCATAGCAACGCCCTGTACAGATGTAGACTCGAAAAATGTGATGCTGGAAAAGCACAACAGGCCAGGCAGCACCCAACGAACAGGAGACTCGATGTTTCAGGCATATTCCTGATGAAGGACTTATACCCGTGAAGCCAATTCTCCTGCTCCTCGGATGTTGCCTGATTGGCTGTGCTTTTCCAGCCTCACACTGTTCGACTCTGATCTCCAGCAACTGCACTCCTCACTTTTACCGGTACAGATGTAGTAAAACATTCCTGATGAAACTTGGTACCCTTTGCCAGAAACACAATCATTCCACTTATCTTCCATACGGCAAGTGCAGACTAACTACATATGATTTGAGTAGCAGGATCATGAATACCGTCTGTATCACAGAGTTCTGCAATCTCTCCCCACTTAAATTGTTTACCATTGTTTTTTCGTTCCATCCAAAATAGACAACTCACATTATGCTATATCTGGTGAAGGTTTGGTCACGAGCCTCCCTTTTCCTATATCACATTGATGACACACGACCTCCATTTGATGACATACTGGATGACCAGCTTGGTGTTTGAGCTAATTGGGCTTTCATTTACTCAGCCCCTTCCTCCAGATCTTTGATACAGATTTTGATCGTTCATTATTCCATAGTGATCTCTGAGGCACTCCACCAGTTACAGCTTTGAACGTGAAAATAAGCATTTACATCTACTCTCTATTTCCTGTTGGCAACAGCTTCTTGTGAAGCAGCTCAGATGTTTACATGGCGTCCTGTGCAGTAAAATGTACTCAATGAGCTAAAATGATTAATTCTATTTTCCTCGTTAAATAGGCAGAATGGTCTTCTCCAGACTCATGGTAACGATAATGACTGGCTGAAAGACGTGGCCCTTTGTCACAGTTTCGAGGGGTGGATGGATGGCACAATACATGGGGTAATGGCAGCAGTATATCCCTGTAACAGCATCGAGAGTGGTTTGAGAGAACAACACATGGGGTAGGGGCAGCAGTATATCTCTGTAATGGCATCAAACGTGGATTACAAGAACAACACATGGCGTAGGGACAGCAGCATGTCTCTGTAACAGACACGAGGGTGGATTGAGGCAACAACACATGGGGTAGAGGCAGCAAATGGTCATTCGGCACCACCAGTCAGAATGCTCATGACTGATCCGAGTGTGTTTGACCATCCATCTCCTGCCTGTTCGCAATGAATATTGACTCTCCTATCCAGCAAAGATCAGCCGAGCTCAGTCTTGAATATCTTCAAAAACCGAGTCTTCACTGCTCCCTGAAGATGGGGACCCTGCAGATAGTACAACACTAAAGTGAAAGGGGCGACCTTATTTCAGTGTGGGACCCGTTATTTTAAACTGTGTTCACCTCACACGAAATCGCCACCTCTTTTGAAACACAAGGACAGAATAATTAGGCATAGACATAAACCATCTAGCCCTCTAAACCTGTCCAATAGGACCACTGACTCTTTTCAATCAAATATGTATTAAACTGATTCTGTGCTCCTGTCCCAGGAAGAGAATAACTGATAGCATGACACCACACAAGCATTAAAAACGCAGAATTAGGACATTCGGCCCATCGACTCTGAATGCCATTTAATACTGGCTTGGAGATTTCTCAACATCATTCTCCTGACTACTCTCTGTTACTCTTGACGTGCTTATTCATCAAAAATCTACCTATGTCTGACTTATAAGCAGTAGTATCTGTGTCTCTGTGCGTCCGTATGTGCACTTGCGTGTGTTTGTTCATGTGTCTGTGTGTTTGTGTATTTATGTGCTGACATCGGTTCATCTGTGTATTAGCCTCTGCGTTTTACTTGTGCTTGTGTTCTATTTGTGTGTGACTGTCTATGTCTCCGTATGCCATTACCTGTGCGTGGTTCTATCTCCGTGTATGTACTGTGAGTGTCAGTATATTAGCGTGTTTACTTAGGTCTCTGAATGTTTCTGTGTCTGCATTTCTGTGAAATGAGATATTTGTTGTTTTGGCAGGGAGAAAATTGTGAGAACAGACAGAGTGGTTAAAATGTGAATTGCCCTTCACTGAACATTGTTTTTTACTCAGTTGGAGGGACATGGATGTCACGGAATCTCCATACAACACGTCCCGGTCCACTCCGGCTCATACCAGGGTCCTCTGCACATGGCGAGGCGGGGGTTGGAGGAGGGATCAGATATCGGGTGCTCCACCATCTGGCTTGGCCCTTTCTCTCCCATTACAGTCCGATTCTCCTGGAATGGGAGAAAGGGGGGTAGGGAGTGATGGTGGGAGTGTGTGTGGCCCTGTTCTTAGAGCTGGTGTATGTGGAGGGGGAGGGGGAATGGTGAGGTGTCCGGAGGGAGTCAGTCCACAGTGTTGTATCCATGCAGGGTTATTAGTTTTGGGAGTATAGTGGAGGAAGAGAGAGTGCGTGGGGTCGGGGGGGCGGGGGGGGTGTCGGGTGGGCGAAGGTGCTGAATTCTATAGTGAGAGTGTTTCGTGCGTGAGCCTTATTTGGAGATAGGGTGTGAGCCATGTTAGGGGGTAGGTGCTATAACAGATTGTGAGTGTGAGTGTGAGTATGAGTGTGAGTGTTAGTGTGAGTGTGAGGGAGCAGAGAGAGTACGGTAACAGTTAACCTGACAGAGTGGGGAGGATATTGATGCTTGTCCTTTGATGCTGGTCATTTCTTCAGATCATGTCAGAGTCGAGGTGACCCTCCCCGAATGTCTTGTCCAAGTCTATCACTAATGACGCCACAGACCCTGTCCCTCAGATTCCACAGAATCAGTTTGGGTGGATTTTACAAATAGGAAGGAGAAGCAAGCATTGGTTTTATGTATCTAAACCAATGCTCTTGTGCAAATTCTGTGCATTGTATACTCTGGAAATTAGAGCTGCAAATATTGTGGGTGCTGCAGTATTACTGCATGATCTCAAATTGCATCTAAACTGTGTTAACTAAGTGACTGCTAATGTCGTGAAAAATAAATTCCATAAGCGTATAACAGGTTGGTTGAAGATTATATTGTGACTCAAACAAGACAGCAGGTTATTTTGGATTTGGAGCTGTGTGGTGAGAAGGAATCATTTGTAACCTTGCTCTGAGGACTAGAGACGTTTAGATGTTGTATTCTACACGGCGCCTGCATACAATATAGAACGTTTGAGCATGAAGTGGTAGACACGCAATAGCTGTTAGAGTCATAGAACCATGGAGCCCTGCAGCTTGGACACAGGCCCTTTGGACCAAAATGGTCCATACCGACCAAAATGTCCATCCTGCTCATTCCATTTCCCTGTCCTTGCTCTCTATTCTTCTAACGCTTTCATATCTGCGTATTTGTCCAAAAGGCTTTTGAATGTTGTTGATGTGCATCCCTCAACCAAACCATTGTCTGCTAATTTCATATGTGTACCAACCTCTGCATAAAAAAGTTGGCGCTCAGGATCCTTTTTATTCTTTCACCTCTAACCTGATGTCCTGTAATCCTTGATTGCCAAAACTGACAAAACGAATGAGTGCATTCACCTTATCCATGCATCTCATGATTTTATACTTTTCTATACGATTTCCCCTCAGTTTCTTACACTCAAAGGAAAATGTTCTGGCCGGTCCAAACTCTCACTACAACTCAGACCGTCGAGTACAGGCAATTTCTTTTGTCCTCTTTCCGGTGTAATCACATCCTTCCTATGGCAAATTGAACAAAACCGAACACAATACTCCAAGTGCATGCCTCACCAGCGTCCTGTCCAACTGCAATATAACTCGCCAACTTCTATACTCAATGTCCTGACTGATGAAGGTCAGTGTGCCAAAAGCCTTTTTCACTGCCCTGAATACGTACAACTACTTTCAGAGAACCATGGACCTGAGATCCAAGGTCCATTTTTCCTCTACACTCCTTCAGGGTCTAACATTCACCACGAAACTCCAACCTGGATTTGACTTTCCAAAATGAAACACCCCACATATATCTATATTAATCTTTATTTGCCATTTCTCGGCCCACTTCCCAGCTGATAAAGGTCCTACTGCAATTTCTGATAACCTTTCTCACTTTTCACAGTACTGCCTATTTTATTGTCATCATCCTAATTACTAATCATGCTTTGCACATTCTCATCCAAAATCATTGATACAGATAACAAACACTAATGTGCCCATCACCGAGCCCTGAGACACTTCACTCGTCACAGGCCTCAAATCCAACAAGCATCCTTTCAGTATTAACCTCTGCTTTCTCCCATCAAGCCAATTGAGTATCCAATTTGCCAGATCCCCCTGAATTCCATGCCATCGAACCTTTCAGAGCAGCCTATTATGTGGAATCTTACCAAAGGCCTTTCTGAAATCTAGGTAGACTGCTTCTACCACCCTACCACCTTTTGAGGTCCCTTCCTCAAAAGAACGCTAAAGAATTGTGAGCCATGATATCCTCGGCACAAAGTAGTGCTGACTGCTCTGTATGATACCGTGTCTTTTCAAATGCATGCATATGTTATCTCTCAGAACCTTCTCAAGGAAATTACATGTCACAGTTGTTAAGCTAACTGGTCTATAGTTTACAGGTTCTTCTTCGCAGCCCTCCTTGAACCAGAATACAACGTTCACGACCCTCTAGTATTCTGGGACCTCCCCCGTGGACAGCGGTGATGCAAAAAGATCAGCCAGGGCTCCCGCAATATCTTCTCTCGCCTCTTGCTGTGTTCTTGGATACACCTGTTCAGGACCAGGACATCTAGAGAAAACCTGCAATGTCTGAAAAATATGTCTATGTTTTTAAGGTAGAATCACCAAAGGAAGGGCAAATGATTTCATGAAGGTTAACATAATAAATTAAAGATTACATTAATCTTAGGAAGTGAGCTCAGAAGAATTTTAGACATTGTGGCAACCACAGAAGTCTCAGAAATTTGTTTGTGTAGAGATTGCATATTCTCCCCGTGTCTGCGTGGGGTTCCTCCCACAGTCCAAAGAATTACAGGTTAAGTGAATTGGCCATGCTTATTTGTGCAAAGTGTTCAGGGATGTGTAGATTAGGTCGCAAAATGTAGAATTGGATGGGAATGGATCTAGGTGGTTACTCTTCGGACGGGCATGGTGGACTTGCTGGGCCCAAGGGCCTTTTCCGCACTGTGGGCTTTTAATGATTGTGTGAAAGAAGAACACAAAGACTACATAAATCTACAATCTGTATTGCATAGAAAACAAAATAAAAGCAGGGTCAAATGTGGAATTTTGTAATCAGGAGAGGAGAGGTTATTGAGGAGAACAGGGAAATGGCCAAGAAAATAACCAGTTCCTTTGCATCTGTCATCAAGGAGGGAGATCCATAAAATCGCTGAGTAATACCAAATTAACACATGGAACTTGTGGAACTAAAGACAGAAAGTCAATTCATATCAGTAACAAGGTAGTAGTTGAAGGCTAGCATAGTAGTATTGTAGCTGGATTGAGCATTGCTAAGTCTGATGAGCAAGTTGTACTTCGTATTGAAATATTAGAAATAAATCAGCAATAGATGCATTAATTGTGCTGTCGATGAATGTTTTATTTTCCTGTACATTCTGCAGAGGCTGGAACTTAGTAAATGTGTTCCAAGCATTGGAGATAAATGGAAGGGATTCAAGCATCTGCAAAGGGAAGAAGAGATAGTGTGGAGAACTGCAGACCAATTAACTTGACATCTGTCGGTAAACTGATGGAACCTATTATGTAGGATCTGATATTGGATATTTAGAAATTAACAGCAACATTGGAGAGAATAAGTATGTACTGACAAACTTCAGAATGATTTGTACTTGTTTATTGCAAAATAGAAATGGCGTATTTCGATTTCAGAAGGCTTTTTTTAATAAGAACCCATGCAGTGAATTCATAAATAAAGTAATGTGAATGGTAATTGGAGGAATATATAAAAGTGGAAAGTTAAAGTCAGATTCGCCTTCATTTAAGAGAATCAGAACACAGCTTGCTAATGAAACTGTACATAGAGTATTGAGTCCAGTGTTGGTGACCCAATCTGAGAAAGGATATACTGGCCACGGAGGATGTGCAATGGACATTCTCCAGATTAATCCCTCAGATGGTGAGATTGCCTGATGTGATAACTCGGCCTGTGTTCTTTGCAGTTTCAAAGAATGAGAGATGATCATAGTGAAATTTAGAGAAATCACTAAACATATGACAAGGTGGAAATAAGCAGGATTTTTCTCTGGCTGTCTACTCTACATTTAAGGCAAATTATTGCAGGCAAAGCATAGACCATTTCAGACTGCAATCAGAAGACAATTCTTCATTGGAAGGGGACAGAAGAACACAGCGACATGGAAATCTGCTGGCAGGAAAGATTAGGGAGAATCCCCAAATATTCTACAGGTACGTCAAGTGGAACAGAATAACCAGGGAAACGGTAGGACTCATTAGTAATTTGCCAAGTTGTATCCAAATCAACTTAGTGGTAGGAGACAGAAGGTCTGCTGGTAGAAATCTGTTTGCTTGACTGGAGACCAGTATCCAATCGTGTACCACAGGGATCAGTGCTGTGTCCCATTTTATTTGTGATTCGGAGATGCCAGTGTTGGACTGGCTTGGGCAAAGTTAAAAATTTACAGAACACTAGATGATAGTCCAACTGTTTATTTAAGCACGACATTTCGAAGAGCATAATCACGCGATGAAGAAGCAATGCTGCGAAAGCTAGTGCGTGCGAATAAAACTGTTGGCTTGGTGTTGTGTGTTTTTAACCTTATTGTTTGTAGCATTCATAAATGATGCAGCTGTGAATTTGGAGGGGGTTAGGGTGAGTGTGATAAATCAGTTTGCGTTTGACACAAAGTTTGGGTGGTTGGTTGGCAGTGAGGAGGAAGGCCTTATATTACAGGAAGGTACAGATGGAATGATCAAATTGGTGGATCAATGGCCAATGGAAGGTAACCCTGATAAATATGAGGTGATGTACTTTGGAAGAATGAACCAGACAGGGGAGGGCTCAATGAATAGCAGCACATTAGTAAGCTCAGAGTGTGCTGGAAACATCCCTGAGTGTGATTAAACAAGTTAACGCACAAGTTGACAAAGCATAGCGACCACAAACATAGCCTTTATTCATGGAGGCACAGATTACAAGATCTATATGGAACTTTGGTGAGGCCAAATGGAATACTATATACAGTTCTAGGAGCCACATTACAGGAAGTATGTGATTGCACTGGACAGGGTGCAGTAGAGATTCACCAGGATGTTCCCTTGGATGGAGTAGATCAGCTCGGGTTGTTTACTTTGAAGCAGAGAAGGTTGAGAGGGATGTGCTTCAGAAGGATAAGATTACCAGGGGCATGGACAGAATGGATAGACAGCAGCTGTTCCTTTCAGTCAAACGGCGAAGAACAAGAGAGTACCATGTTAAAGTGAAGGGTTTGATGGTTAGTGAGGATTTGACGATTGGTTTTTCATCCAGAGGCTGTTGGGGTCGGGAATGCACTTCCTGAGAGGGCAGGTAACCTCACAACCGTTAATAAATACGTGGTCGTGCCCTTGAAATGCCATAACATACATGGCTATGGGCCTCATTTTGGAAAGTGGAACTAATGTAGATCGTGCTGTATTATGACAGTACAGAGCCAGTGCTACTGTGACTGTGTGGGTTGGACAGTCAATCATTGAGCAGCATAAGACATGAATTGATGAGCTTCTGAAGAATGTAATAACTAAGGCTATAAAAGTGAACTTGTCTCTATGAGCTAGAACAAGGAAAGCTAAAAGTGTCTAATACCCTGCTCCCTTCCTGATCTTTCTGTGCAGTCTGGTGGAAAGCTCTGTCATTGATGTCACAAGCTCTCAAACATTAGGAAGGCAGCATCTGTCTGGTCGACAGGACTGGGTTTCCCGTTCTCTTCTCCAAAACCAAGCTTGTTGCCGTGTTCTGTCTGGTTTTATCCTTTAAGTACTCAGAGCAATTTGATACAATTGAGTGTCTTGCTTGGCCGTTTCAGAGACAATTGCAGAGTTTATCACATGTCTGGAGACAGTTGTAGGCCAGACCAGGAAGCACAGGAGATTCACTTCCTGAAAGTACATGGGAAAGGAACAGATATTTACAATGGACATTAGACCAATAGTACTGGCACCAGATTTTATGTCTTGATATTTTGTGAATTGTTTTTAACTTCCACCAGCTGCCAGAGCATTATCCCAGTCTGGATCAGTAATCCAGTGACATTTCCACAACACCATCTCCACATGGGACCTATCTGAAACCACACTGAACATATTATTTCTGTGCTGTATGACAGCTCTGCCAAAAAGAACTCCCACCAATGTGATAATCGCGACGGGACTGAGGGGGTGGTAAATGGTCAGACTGCAGTCATTCCCTTGTTATGGGACTGGATATTGTTGAGGAACTTTCCACGTGGCCAGGCAGATGTCAGAGTTGGAGCTGGATTGAAACAGCTTCCCGAGGGACATGACTTGTTGTGCAGCACAATCTTCATTCCTATTTCAGGAATGGTATCCGGGCCCATTGCCGTCGTCATATCTACTGTGTTCAGCCGTTACTTCATGTCATGTGCAGCGAATCGATTTGGTTGAAGATTGGCATCTGTGATTCTGTGGGCATCATGGTGAGGGTGAGGTGGATTATCGACTCAACACTTCTGGCTCAGGATGTTGCAAATACTACCACCTTGTCTTGTACACTGATGTGCAGCGCTCGGGATATTTGTGGAGTCCTCTCCTCCTGTAAGTTGTTTAATAGCCCATCGACATTGATGACTGGATGTGGCTTGACTGCAGAGTTTTGATCATATCAGTTTGTCTTGGGATCATTTCACCCTCACCATCAGATGATAGTTCTGCTGTTAGTAATGTAACCAGTCAAGTGCATTAGTTTTAATGGGTTATCATCAGGTTTTGATACACATGTTCTGACTCTGACGCGTTCACACCAAACCCCGCACTGAACCATCACTTGGCTTGATGATAATGGTCGAGCAATGGATTATCCTGAGGGAAAAGTTTTGGATTGTGATTGAATGCAATTTTGCTGCAGCTGCTGCTGAGATCTACAGCATCACATGATAACCCAGTGTGAGCTGCAATATCTGCAAATCATTTCTACTGACTTCCCCCCAGTTCACACCGAGACCCATTCACCTACCAGCCCTGTACTCAGTGACCTAACCTGGTTTCTGATGTGAGAGTACATCCAGGTTCATAATCTCATTCTGCTTAGGGTCTCTCCCTGATGTCACACCACCAATTTGTTACATTACTCAGATACTTTAACATATAAAACTGAATCATTTTTCTTTCCAGTAATGCCATCTTCTATGTTTGAAGTGAATGTTTTTCCTCTGTTTTTTCTCCCTGACCATGATGAAGACCTCAGTCGTGTCAGTGATGCCAGCCTTATGTCGTTTCAGAGCAAATGAACCTGTGCACTTTGCGTTTTTGTTCCCTTCCAATGTACAGCGCTTCTGTGCTGGACAGGGCTTTTGAGCAGATTCGACACACCTCTTTGGATAATGTTGAAAAACACAAATTGCTGAATAAACTAAGCAGGTCCAGTGGACACTTCTTCAGAACTAAAAAGGATTGGAAACTGGGCATTTTAGTTCCTTGCCAGATGTGGGGGTAGGTGACAGGGAACTGAGGGTGTGACAACAGATGAACAGGCTTTTAGCTGTGGTGAACGAGAACATGAAATAAAATGAGTTTAAATTAAGATGAGAATGAGGATAGGGGTTCTCTCTATTGAGTGCAAGATAAAGAAAACACAACCCACATAAAGCC